>NC_091985.1:162206373-162425144 GCF_044704955.1 Pristiophorus japonicus
CGCTCTCTCTCTCTGTCCCCCTCTCTCTCGCTCTATCTCTGTCCCCCTCTCTCTCTGACTCTCTCTCTCTCTGACTCCTTCTTTCTCTCCTGACTCCCTCTCTCTCTGACTCCCTCTTTCTCTCTGACTCTCTCTCTCTCTGTCCCTCTCTCTCTGACTCCCTCTCGCTCTGACTTCCTCTTTCTCTCTGACTCTCTCTTTCACTCTGTCCCTCTCTCTCTGACTCCCTCTCTCTCTGACTCCTTCTCTCTCTGACTCCCTCTCTCTCTGACTTCCTCTCTGCCTGTCCCTCTCTGACTCCCCCCCCCCCTCTCTCTCGCTCTCTCTCTCTCTCTCTCTCTCTCTGTGTCCCCCTCTCTCTTCCACCCCCCCTGCCCCCCCGTCCCTCTTTCTCTCTCTCCCCACCCCGTCCCTCGCTCTCTTTCTCTCTCGCTCCCTGTCCCCCTATCTCTCTCTCTCTTGCTCTCTCGCTCTCTATCCCTCTCTCTCCCTCTCTTTTTCTCTGTCCCTCTCTCTCTCTCGCTCTGTTCCTCTCTCTCTCTTCATCCCTCTCTCTCTCTCTGTCCCTCTCTCTCGCTCTCTCTCTCTGTCCCCCTCTCTCTCGCTCTCTCTCTGTCCCCCTCTCTCTCTGACTCTTTCTCTCCTGACTCCCTCTCTCTCTGTCCCTCTCTCTCTGACTCCCTCTCTCTCTGACTCTCTCTGACTCCCTCTCTCTCTGACTCCCTCTCTCTCTGTCCTCCTCTCTCTCTGACTCCCTCTCTCTCTGTCCCTCTCTCTCTGACTCCCTCTCTCTCTGACTTCCTCTCTGCCTGTCCCTCTCTGACGTTCCCTCTCTGACTCCCCCCCTCTCTCTCTCGCTCTCTCTCTCTCTCTGTCCCCCTCTCTCTTCCATCCCCCCTGCCCCCCGTCCCTCTTTCTCTCTCTCCCCACCCCGTCCCTCGCTCTCTTTCTCTCTTGCTCTTTGTCCCTCTCTCTCTCTCGCTCTCTCGCTCTCTATCCCTCTCTCTCCCGCTCTCTCTCTCTCTGTCCCTCTCTCTCTCTCTCTCTCGCTCTGTTCCTCTCTCTCTCTTCATCCCTCTCTCTCTCTGTCCCTCCATTTCTCTCTTTCTCTCTCTGTACCCCCCTCTCTCTGTCTCTCTCCCCCCTCTCTCTCTCTCTCTCTCTCTCTCTCTCTGTCCCCCCCCTCTCTCTCTCTCTGTCCCCCCCCTCTCTCTCTGTCCCTCTCTCTCTCTCTCTCTGTCTCTCTCTCTGTCCCACTCTCTCTCGCACTATCTTTGTCCCACTTTCTCTCTTTCTCCCTCTTTCTCTCTTTGTCCCACTCCCTCGCTCTCTCCCTGACCCTTTCTCGCTCACTCCCTGATCCTCTCTCGCTCTCTCTCTGTCCCTCTCTCTTGCTCTCTCTCTCTCTCTGACCCTCTCTCTCACTCTTTCTCTCTGTCCCCCTCTCTCTGTCCACCTCTCTCTCACTCTCTCTTTGCCCACCTCTCGCTCTCTCTCTCTGTCCCTCTCTCTCGCACTCTCTCTCTGTCCCTCTCTCTCGCTCTATCTCTGTCCCCCTCTCTCTCCCTCTCTGTCCCCTTCTCTCTCTATCTCTCTCTCTGTCCCTCTCTCTCGCTCTTTCTCTCTGTCCCCCTCTCTCTGTCCACCTCTCTCTGTCCACCTCTCCCTCACTCTCTCTTTGCCCCCTCTCGCTCTCTCTCTCTGTCCCTCTCTCTCGCGCTCTCTCTCTCTCCCTCTCTCTCGCTCTATCTCTGTCCCCCTCTCTCTCCCTCTCTGTCTCCTTCTCTCTCTATCTCTCTCTCTGTCCCCATCTCTCTCTCTCTCTCTCTCTCTCTGTATTGCGCTCCATCTCTGTCCCTTTATTTCTTTCCCTCTCTCTCTGAAACTCTCTCTCTATGGCTCCCTTTCGCTCTCTCTCTCCCACTCTCTCTCTCTCTCTCTGCCCCTCTCTCTCTCCCCCCCCTCTCTCTCGTTCTCTCCCTCTCTCCCTCTCTCTCCCCCTCTCTGTTTCTGTCATGTATCTTACATTATTGTATATAACTGTATCCTAACATGCTATACATGACTGTAATAAGATATGACCTGTAACCACCAGCATACCTTACCACCAGAGGTGCACTTGCAGGAGACACTGGATACCTGTCCCAGACAGGTATATAAGGACAGGTCTCAGGCAAGTGCAACATTCCAAGAACAGTGAAATAAAGGTGCAGGTCCAGAGTGACCTTGACTTCACTACATGCCTCGTGTGAATCTGTACTGAGGGAACAGGACTTTACAGTGGTGACGAGTTACGGGATTACAGAATCCACAGAATGGCGAACAACGGATCAGATGAAAAGTACAATGCTGGAGACAATTGGGAGGACTTTATAGAAAGGCTCCAGCAAAGCTTTGTAACCAAAGACTGGTTAGGTGACGATAAGACAGACAAGGGAAGAGCCCATCTCTTGACCAGCTGTGGCTCGAAAACATACGCTTTAATGAAGGATCTGCTGGCACCCGAGGAACCAGCAAGCAAGACGTTTGAAGAATTGAGCACACTAGTAAGAGACCACCTGAAGCCAGCGAGCAGCCTACACATGGCCAGACACAGGTTCTACAACTACAGACGCTGTGTGGGCCAAAGCATACCCGACTTCGTGGCGGAACTTCGGAGGTTGGCTAGTTTATGTGAGTTCTCCGATGAACTGAGGAGAGAAATGCTGAGAGACTTTTTCATTGAAGGAATAGGCCATGCAGGCATATTCCGAAAGCTCTTAGAGACCAAGAACCTGACCTTAGAGGCAGCAGCACTGGTTGCACAGACATTCTTGGCAGGGGAAGAAGAAACGAGGTTGATTTACAATGCAGGTATGACAACTAACGAAATATCGGAACAAGAAGTTCACAGCGCGAAACAAGCTGCTACCCCCACACACAGACAAAAGCGGGAGAGCATGCCCCCGACAGCAGGCAGTGGTGCCAGAAGCCATCAAGGGCCACAGGAACGGCCGTTCACACCTCATCAACCCACAATGCAAGCAATCAACTACAAACTGAGAGAAGCTCAAGAGAGATCAGCCAGACGCAGCTCATTCTTTGGAAACAATAGGAGCGGTCTGTGCTGGAGGTGTGGTGGTGGGCACTCGTCAAGGGGATGTCGATTTCAGCAGGCTGTTTGCAGGAACTGTGAATATACAGGGCATCTGGCCCGCATGTGAAAAGAAACGGCAGCTTGGCTGCTATACGAATCGGATGGGTCGGAAAACGGACCAGAAGACGGTGGGGACAGTACTCGGGACACCAATGTACAGCGGGTCAACACGATCAATGGCCGCTGCTCCTACAACAGGACGCCTCCTATAATGATGAGGGTCCTACTGAACGGGATACCTGTCAACATGGAGGTGGATACGGGAGCGAGTCAATCTCTCATGGGTGCTCAACAATTTGAACAACTGTGGCCGCACAAAAGAGACAGACCAAAACTCACAAGGGTCGACACCAAACTAAGGACCTATACCAAAGAAATCGTACCAGTCCTCGGCAGCGCCATGTTCTCCGTCACGCACAAAGGGACAGTGAACCGACTTCCCCTGTGGATTGTCCCTGGAGACCCCCCAGCACTGCTGGGGAGAAGCTGGCTGGCAAAACTAAACTGGAAATGGGATGATGTCCATGCCATGTTGTTAGAGGAATGGACCTCCTGCTCAACAGTTATAAAGCGATTTGAACATCTCTTTCAGCCAGGTGTGGGCACTTTCAAAGGGGCCAAAGTCAAAATCTACATCACACAGGATGCTAGACTGGTCCATCACAAGGCCAGAGCTGTACCCTATGTGATGAGGGAAAAGATTGAACACGAACTGGACAGGCTTCTGCGGGAAGGCATTATATCACCTGTGGAATTTAGCGACTGGGCAAGTCCCATCGTCCCAGTCATGAAGCCTGATGGATCCGTACGAATCTGTGGGGACTACAAATCTACCATAAACAGAGTCTCCCTACAGGACCAGTACCCACTGCCCAGAGCGGAGGACTTATTTGCCACATTGGCTGGAGGTAAACTTTTCTCAAAACTAGACCTCACATCTGCATATATGACGCAAGAATTGACCGAGGAATCCAAGCTACTCACCACCATCAACACACATCGAGGCCTTTTCATGTACAATCAATGCCCATCAGGCATCAGGTCGGAAGCTGCCATATTCCAGCGCAACATGGAGAGTCTGCTCAAGTCCATCCCGGGGACGGTTGTATTTCAAGATGACATACATATCACGGGCAGGGACAACGACTCCCATCTCCGTAATTTGGAGGATGTACTAAAGCGGTTGGATCGGGTAGGCCTACGAGTCAAGAAATCCAAGTGCCTATTTCTCGCACCCGAGGTTGAATTTTTGGGCAGAAGGATTGCCGCTGATGGAATTCGCCCAACAGAGTCCAAAACAGAAGCAATTTGCCTGGCATCCAGGCCCCGGAATGTCTCAGAACTGCGTGCCTTTCTCGGGCTACTCAATTACTTTGGGAACTTTATGCAGAACTTAAGCACGCTGCTGGAGCCTCTCCACGTGCTACTCAGGAAGGGGTGCGATTGGTTTTGGGGGGACGCCCAGGAACGCGCCTTCAATAAGGCACGCAACCTTCTGTGTTCCAACAGTGTTTTGACTTTTTTTGATCCAGGTAAAAAGCTAGTGCTCACATGTGATGCATCAGTGTATGGGGTCGGGTGCGTTTTACAACATGTCAATAGTGCGGGCAAATTACAACCCATAGCTTATGCCTCCAGGTCACTTTCACGGGCGGAACGCGGGTACGGAATGGTAGAGAAGGAGGCGCTCGCGTGCGTATACGGTGTTGAAAAGATGCACCAATACCTTTTCGGGGCCAAGTTCGCATTCGAAACTGACCACAAGCCCCTCACGTCCCTCCTATCCGAAAGCAAGGCAATAAACGCCAACGCCTCGGCACGAATTCAATGGTGGGCACTCATGCTGGCGTCCTACGACTATACCATAAGGCACAGACCAGGCACAGACAACTCAGCAGGCTACCCCTGGTGACCACGGAAGGGTCTGACGAACAGGACTGTGAGATAGTCATGGTAATCAATACCTTTGAGTCCACAGGTTCGCCCATGATGGCTCGCCAAATTAGAGCCTGGATGGCCAGCGACCCCACATTATCCTTAGTAAAAAGATGTGTCCTAACCGATGACTGGGCAGAGGCTCGCGATGCCTGCCCCGAGGAATTAAAACCCTTACATAGACGCATGCATGAGCTATCACTACAAGCGGACTGCCTGATGTGGGGCAGCCGAGTAGTCATGCCTCTGCGAGGCTGAGAGGCATTTGTCCGGGAGCTCCACTGTGAGCACCCAGGGATCATTCTCATGAAGGCCATAGCGAGATCCCACGTCTGGTGGCCTGGTATTGACACGGACTTGGAGCTCTGCATCCGACGGTGCACCATTTGTGCCCAACTCAGCAATGCCCCCAGGAAGTCTCCCCTGAGCCCCTGGCCCTGGCCTACCAAACCGTGGTCGCGGGTGCACGTAGACTATGCGGGCCCATTCATGGGCAAAATGTTCCTCATAGTTGTCGATGCATTTTCAAAGTGGATCGAATGCACCATTTTAAACTCGAGCACAACGTCCACCACTGTGGAGAGCCTCGCAACCATGTTTGCAACGCACGGAATCCCTGACATATTGGTCAGTGACAATGGTCCATGCTTCACCAGCGCAGAATTCCAAGATTTTATAATTGACCACGGCATAAATCACGTCAAGACGGCACCGTTCAAGCCGGCCTCCAATGGCCAGGTGGAGAGAGCAGTGCAAATCATTAAACAAGGCATGCTTAAAATCCAAGGTCCCACGCTGCAGGGTCGCCTGTCACGATTGCTGCTGGCATACAGATCTCGTCCACACTCATTGACTGGGATTCCCCCGGCGCAACTGTTGATGAAAAGGACTTTGAAAACAAGGCTCTCATTAATCCTCCCAGACATGCACGAAATCATTGAGGCAAAGCGCCATAAGCTGACTGAGTACCATGACAGAAATTCGAGGGGGAGATGGAATGAGATAGGGGACAAAGTGTTTGTACTAAACTATGGCAGGGGTCCCAAATGGCTTGCAGGGACAGTAACAGGCAAGGAAGGAAACAGGCTACTGGTAGTGCAGATGGACAATGGCCAAACCTGCCGGAAGCATGTAGACCAAGTCAAAAGCAGATTTACCAACAACACTGCGGAACCAGAGGCAGACTACAATGTGGAACTCGCACCACACCTGGTGGACAGACAGAGGGAACAACCTGAGGAAAGGGCAATCCCAACAGAAAGCCCAGGCGAGTCAACCTGGGTTAAGTGTATCTAAGAGTTAAGTAATGGCGGGAGAGCTCTGTCACGTGTTATGCTCCCCCTGTACCATGTGGGAACTCAGGGACACTTCCGGTGTCCCTGACGACTAAGTGTGCGGGAAGTGTATCCGCCTCCAGCTCCTGACAGACCGCGTTGCGGAATTGGAGCTGAGGGTGGATTCACTCTGGAGCATCCACGATGCTGAGAATGACGTGAATAGCACATTTAGTGAGTTGGTCTTACCGCAGGTGAAGGGTCCACAGCCAGCTAGGAAATGGAAGACCAGCAGGAAGAGCAGTGCAAGGAAGGTAGTGCAGTGGTCCCCTGCGGTCATCCCCCTGCAAAACAGATATACTGCTTTGAGTACTGTTGATGGGGATGACTCATCAGGGAAGGGCAGCAGCAGCCTAGTTCATGGCACCGTGGCTGGCTCTGCTGCACAGGAGGGCAGGAAAAAGAGTGGGAGAGCAATAGTGATAGGGGATTCGATTGTAAGGGTAATAGATAGGTGTTTCTGCGGCTGCAACCGAGACTCCAGAATGGATGTTGCCTCCCTGGTGCAAGGGTCAAGGATGTCTCAGAGCGGGTGCAGGACATTCTGAAAAGGGAGGGTGAACAGCCAGTTGTTGTGGTGCACATTGGTACCAATGATATAGGTAAAAAAAGAATGAGGTCCTACGAGATGAATTTAAGGAGCTAGGAGCTAAATTAAAATGTTGGACCTCAAAAGTAGTAATCTCAGGATTGCTACCAGTGCCACATGCTAGTCAGAGTAGGAATTGCAGGATAGCTCAGATGAATACGTGGCTTGAGCAGTGGTGCAGCAGGGAGGGATTCAAATTCCTGGGGCATTGGAACCGGTTCTGGGGGAGGTGGGACCAGTACAAAATGAATGGTCTGCATCTGGGCAGGACCGGAACCAATGTCCTAGGGGGAGTGTTTGCTTGTGCTGTTGGGGAGGAGTTAAACTAATATGGCAGGGGGATGGGAACCAATGCAGGGAGACAGAGGGAAACAAAAAGGAGACAAAAGCAAAAGACAGAAAGGAGATGAGTAAAATTGGAGGGCTGAGAAACCCAAGGCAAAAAACAAAAAGGGCCACTGAATGTAAAGGGGCTGCAGGAGGGGTCAAACCTAAAAATCATGGTTTAAAAACTAGGATAAAAACACTCTACCTAAACACACGTAGCATTCGAATTAAAGTAAATGAGTTGACGGCATAAATCATTACAAATGGATATGATTTTGTGGTCATTACAGAAACGTGGTTGCAGGGTGGCCAAAACTGGGAATTAAACATACAGGGGTATCTGACAATTCGGAAAGATAGACAAGAAGGGAAAGGAGGTGGGGTAGCTCTGTTAATAAAGGATGATATCAGGGCAGTTGTGAGAGATGATATTGGCTCTAATGAACAAAATGTTGAATCATTGTGGGTGGAGATTAGAGATAGTAAGGGGAAAAAGTCACCGGTGGGCGTAGTTTATAGGTCCCCAAATAATAACTTCACGGTGGGGCGGGCAATAATCAAGGGAATAATGGAGGCATGTGAAAAAGGAACGGCAGTAATCATGGGAGATTTTAACCGACATATTGATTGGTCAAATCAAATTGCACGGGGTAGCCTTGAGGAGGAATTCATAGAATCCAGACAGGATTGTTTCTTAAAACAATATGTTACAGAACCTACAAGGGAGCAAGCTATCTTAGATCTGGTCCTGTGTAATGAGATAGGAATAATAAACGATCTCCTAGTAAAAGATCCTCTCGGAATGAGTGATCACAGTATGGTTGAATTTGTAATACAGATTGAGGATGAGGAAGTAGTGTCTCAAACGAGCGTACTATGCTTAAACAAAGGGGACTACAGTGGGATGAGGGCAGAGTTGGCTAAAGTAGACTGGAAACACAGACTAAACGGTGGCACAATTGAGGAACAGTGGAGGACTTTTAAGGAGCTCTTTCATAGTGCTCAACAAAAATATATTCCAGTCAAAAAGAAGGGCGGTAAGAGAAGGGATAACCAGCCATGGATAACCAAGGAAATAAAGGAGAGTATCAAATTAAAAACCAATGTGTATAAGGAGGCCAAGGTTAGTGGGAAAATAGAAGATTGGGAAAATTTTAAATGACAGCAAAGAATGACTAAGAAAGCAATAAAGAAAGGAAAGATAGATTACCAAGGTAAACTTGCGCAAAACATAAAAACGGATAGTAAAAGCTTTTACAGATATATTAAACGGAAAAGAGTGACTAAAGTAAATGTTGGTCCCTTAGACGATGAGAAGGGGGATTTAATAATGGGAAATGTGGAAATGGCTGAAACCATAAACAATTATTTTGCTTCGGTCTTCACAGTGGAAGACACAGAAACCATGCCAGAAATTGCTGGTCACAGCAATGTGGGAAGGGAGAACCTTGAGACAATCACTATCACTAGGGGGGTAGTGCTGGACAGGCTAATGGGACTCAAGGTAGACAAGTCCCCTGGCCCTGATGAACTGCATCCCAGGATATTAAAAGAGATGGCGGAAGTTATAGCAGATGCATTCATTATAATCTACCAAAATTCTCTGGACTCTGGGGAGGTACCAGCGGATTGGAAAGTAGCTAATGTAACGCATCTATTTAAAAAAGTGGGGCAGACCAAAGGCAGGTAGCTATAGGTCAGTTAGTTTAACATCTGTAGTGGGGAAAATGCTTGAAACTATCATTAAGGAAGAAATAGCGGGACATTTAGATAGGAATAGTGCAATCAAGCAGACGCAGCATGGATTCATGAAGGGGAAATCATGTTTGACTAATTTACTGGAATTCTTTGAGGATATAACGAGCATGGTGGATAGAGGTGTACCGATGGATGTGGTGTATTTAGATTTTCAAAAGGCATTTGATAAGGTGCCACACAAAAGGTTACTGCAGAAGATAAAGGTACGCGGAGTAAGCAGAAATGTATTAGCATGGATTGAGAATTGGCTGGCTAACAGAAAGCAGAGAGTCAGGATAAATGGGTCCTTTTCGGGTTGGAAATCGGTGGTTAGTGGTGTGCCACAGGGTTCGGTGCTGGGACCACAACTGTTTACAATATGCATAGATGATCTGGAAGAGGGGACAGAGTGTAGTGTAACAAAATTTGCAGATGACACAAAGATTAGTGGGAAAGCGGGTTGTGTAGAGGACACAGAGAGGCTGCAAAGAGATTTAGATAGGTTAAGCGAATGGGCTAAGGTTTGGCAGATGGAATACAATGTCAGAAAGTGTGAAGTCATCAATCTTGGGGAAAAAAACAGTAAAAGGGAATATTATTTGAATGGGGAGAAATTACAACATGCTGTGGTGCAGAGCGACCTGGGGGTCCTTGTGCATGAATCCCAAAAAATGAGTTTGCAGATGCAGCAGGTAATCAGGAAGGCGAATGGAATGTTGGCCTTCATTGCGAGAGGGATGGAGTACAAAAGCAGGGAGGTCCTTCTGCAACTGTATAGGGTATTGATGAGGCCGCACCTGGAGTACTGCGTGCAGTTTTGGTCACCTTACTTAAGGAAGGATATACTGGCTTTGGAGGGGGTACAGAGACGATTCACTAGGCTGATTCCGGAGATGAGGGAGTTACCTTATGATGATAGATTGAGTAGACTGGGTCTTTACTCGTTGGAGTTCAGAAGGATGAGGGGTGATCTTATAGAAACATTTAAAATAATGAAAGGGATAGACAAGAAAGAGGCAGAGAGGTTGTTTCCACTGGTCGGGGAGACTAGAACTAGGGGGCACAGCCTCAAAATACGGGGGAGCCAATTTAAAACCGAGTTGAGAAGGAATTTCTTCTCCCAGAGGTTTGTGAATCTGTGGAATTCTCTGCCTAAGGAAACAGTTGAGGCTAGCTCATTGAATGTAATCAAGTCACAGATAGATAGATTTTTAACCAATAAGGTAATTAAGGGTTATGGGGAGTGGGCAGGTAAGTGGAGCTGAGTCCACGGCCAGATCAGCCATGATCTTGTTGAATGGCGGAGCAGGCTCGAGGGTCTAGATGACCTACTCCTGTTCCTAATTCTTATGTTCTTATCTTATGTTCTTACAACAATCACACCAATCGAAACAGACAGCCCAGGTGAGATACCAGCAACCACACCCAAGAAAAACAGACACCAAAGCAAACAACTGAACCACAACTCATACGCTCCACGCGAGAGCATAGACCACCTGAGAGACTGAACCTATAAAGGCAATAAGACCTTGGGGGAGGGTGATGTCACGTATCTTACATTATTATATATAACTGTATCCTAACATGCTATACATGACTGTAATAAGATATGACCTGTAACCACCAGCATACCTTACCACCAGGGGTGCACTTGCAGGAGACACTGGATACCTGTCCCAGACAGGTATATGAGGACAGGTCTCAGGCAAGTGCAACATTCCAAGAACTGTGAAATAAAGGTGCAGGTCCAGAGTGACCTTGACTTCACTACATGCCTCGTGTGAATCTGTACTGAGGGGACAGGACTTTACAGTTTCTTTCTCTTCCCCTCTCTCTTTCTCTCTCCCCCCTCCCCCTCTCTCTCTCTCCACCTCTCTGTCACTCTTTCTCTCTGTCTCTCTCTCGATGTCCCACTCTCTCAGTCCCGCTCTTTCTGTCCCTCTCTCTCTGACTCCCTCTCTCTCTGCCTCCCTCTCTCTCTCTGTCTGTCTCTCTCTCTTCCCCTCTCTCTCTCGATCTCTTTCTCTCTCTCCCTCTTTCTCTCTCTGCTTTCTCTTTCTCTCTCCCCTCTCTCTTTTTCTCTCCCCCTCTCTTTTTCTCTCTCCTCCCCCCTCTCCCCCTCTCTCTCTCCCCCTCTCTCTCTCCCCACACCCCCCCTCTCTCTCTCCCTCTCTTTCTCTCTCTCTCTCCCTCTCTCTTTCTCCCCCTCTCTCCCCCTCTCGCTCATTCGCTCTCGCTCTTTCTCTGTGTCCCTCTCTCTTGCTCTCTCTCTCTGCTCCTCTCTCTTGCTCTCTCTCTGTCCCCCTCTCTCTCGCTCTCTCTCTGTCCCCCTCTCTCTCGCTCTCTCTCTGTCCCATTCTCTCTCACTCTCTCTCTGTCCCACTCACTCTCTTTCTCTCTTTGTCCTGCTCCCTCACTCTCTCCCTGACCCTCTCTCACTCTCTGCCTGACCCTCTCTCGCTCTCTCTCTGTCCCTCGCTCTCTGTTGTCACTCTTGCTCTCTCGCTGTCCCTCTCTCTCACTCTCTCTGTCCCTCTCTCTCGCTCTCTCTCTCTGTCTCCCTCTCTCTCGCTCTTTCTCTGTCCCTCTCTCTCGCTCTCTCTCTCTGTCCCTCTCTCTCTGTCCCCCACTCTCTCTTTCTCGCTGTCCCCCTCTCTCTCTCTCTGTCCCCCGCTCACTGTCGCTCTCCCCCTCTCTTGCACTCTCTCTCTCTCTCTGTCCCCCCCCCTCGCTCTCGCTCTGTCCCACTCTCTTGCGCTCTCTCGCTCTCGCTCTGTCCCTCTCTTGCACTCTCTCGCTCTCTCTCTGTCCCTCTCTCTCTATGCCCCTCTCTCTCACACTCTCTCTGTCCCTCTCACTCTCTGTCCCTCTCTCTCTTTGTCCCTCTGTCCCTCTCTCTCGCTCTCTCTCTGTCCCTCTCACTCTCTGTCCCTCTCTCTCTCTGTCCCTCTGTCCCTCTCTCTTGCTCTCTCTCTCTCTCTCTCTTTCTTTCTCACTCTCTGTCCCTCTCTCTCTCTCTCTCTCTCTCTCTGTTCCTCTCTCTCTCTCTCTCTGTCCTCCCTCTCTCCCTCTCTGTCCCCCTCTCTCTATCTCTCTCTCTCTATCTGTCACCCTCTCTCTCTCTCTCTCTCTGTCCCCCTCTTTCCACCCCCACCCCCGTCCCTCTCTCCCCCCGAGTCCCTCTTTCTCTCTCCACTCTCCCGTCCCTCGCTCTCTTTCTCTCTCACTCTCTGTCCTGCTCTCTCTGTTTCTCTGTCCCCCTCTCTCTCTCTATCCGTCTTTCTCTCTCTCTCTCTCTCTCTCTGTCCCCCCCCTCTCTCTGTCCCACCTCTCTCTATCTCCCCCTCTCTCTCTCTCTGTCCCCCTCTCTCTTTCTCTCTCTGTCCCTCCTCTCTTGCTCCCCCTCTGTCCCTCTCTCTCTTGCGCTCTCTCACTCTCTCTCTGTCCCTCTCTCTAGCTCTGCCACAGTGCCTCCCTCTCACTCTCTCTGTCCCTCGCTCTTTCTCGCTCTGTCCCCCCCTCTCTCTCTATCTGTCCCCCTCTCTCTCTCTGTCCCCACCTCTCTCGCTCTCTCTCTGTCCCACTCTCTCGCTCTCTCTCTGTCCCTCTCTCTCTGTCCCTCTCTCTCATTCTTCCTCTGTCCCTCTCGCTCTCTCTCTGTCCCTCTCTCTCGCTCTCTCTCTGTCCCTCTCTCTCGTTCTTCCTCTGTCCCTCTCTCTCTCTCTCTCTCTCCCTCTCTCTCGCTCTCTCTTTGTCCTTCTCTCTCTCTCTCTCTCTCTCTGTCCCTCTCTCTCGTTCTCTCTCTGTCCCCCTCTCTCACTCTCTCTCTGTCCCTCTCTCATAGAAACATAGAAAACATGTGCAGGAGTAGGCCATTCGGCCCTCCGAGCCTGCACCGCCATTCAATAAGATCATGGCTGATCATTCCCTCAGTACCCCTTTCCTGCTTTCTCTCCTTACCCCTTGATCTCTTTAGCCATAAGGGCCATATCTAACTCCCTCTTGAATATATCCAATGAACTGGCATCAACAACTCTCTGCGGCAGGGAATTCCACAGGTTAACAACTCTCTGAGTGAAGAAGTGTATTGGGATCAGTGAGAGGGATAGTGGGATCAGTGACATTGTGTATTGGGCCCACCAACCCCCCCCCCCCCTCGGGTCATTGGGTTTTTGCCCCCCCGCCGGGACATTGTGTATTGGGCCCCCCCCCCGGGACATTGTGTATTGGGCCCCCCCCCCCGGGACATTGTGTATTGGGCCCCCCCCGGGACATTGGGTTTTTGCCCCCCCGTCGGGACATTGTGTATTGGGCCCCCCCCCCTCGGGACATTGTGTATTGGGCCCCCCCCCCGGGACATTGTGTATTGGGCTCCCCCCCCCGGGACATTGTGTATTGGGCCCCCCCCCCCCGGGACATTGTGTATTGGGCCCCCCCCCCACCGGGACATTGTGTATTGGGCCCTCCCACCCCCGGGACATTGTGTATTGGGCGATCCCACCCACGGGACATTGTGTATTCTCTCCCCGCCCGCCCCCCCCCCCCTTTTATACTCTACCCCTTGCAATAAAGGCCAACATTCCATTTGCCTTCCTGATCACTTGCTGTACCTGCATACTAACTTTTTGTGTTTCATGCACAAGGATCCCCAGGACCCGCTGTACTGCGGCAAATTGTAATTTTTCTCCATTTAAAAATGAATTTGCTCTTTTATTTTTCTCTACCAAATTAGATAACCTCACACTTTCCCACATTAAACTAAGGTCGAAGCCTATGGATTTGAGAACAAATTATTGACCTGGTTAGGAAATGGACTGAGCGGCAGGAGACAGGGTGTAGAGATAAAGGGTAGATACTCAAATTAGCAGGATGTGATTAGTGGTGTCCGACAGGGATCTGTGCCGGGGCCTCAACTCTTCCCAGTATTTGTTAACGACTTAGTTGATGGCATAGAAAGTGCTATATCCAAATTTTCCATTGGCACAAAGATAGGCAACATCGTAGGGAGTGTAGATGAAAGCATAGAATGACAAAGGGTTTTCAGCAGATTAAGTGAATAGTTAAAACTGTGCCAAATAGATTTCAATACAGGCAAATGTGAGGTCAGGGTACTTTCTAAATGGTAAGTTTAAAAACAGTGGAGGTCCAAAGAGACTTGGGGGTTCCAGGTACATAGATCATTAAATTGTCATGAACAGGTACGGAAAATAATTTAAAAGTCTAATAGAATATATCCAGAGGACTAGAATACAAGTTATGCTGCAGCTATACAAAACCCTGATTAGACTATACCTGGAGTACTGTGAGCAGTTCTGGGCACCACATCTTAGGAAAGATATGTTTGCCTTGGAGGGAGTGCAGTGTTGGTTTACCAGAATGATAAGCTTCAAGATTTTGTTACAAGGATAGATTACACAAATTGTGTTTGTATTCCTTAGAATTTAGAAGGCTAAGGGGTGATCTGATTGAAGTTTAAGATATTAAAGGGAACAGATAGGGTAGATAGAGATAAATTATTTCTGCTGGTTGGGGATTCAAAACTAGGTTGAATAGTTTCAAAATTAGAGCCAGCCCTTTCAGGAGTGAAGTTAGAAAACATTTCTACACACAAAGGTAGAAGTTTGGAATGGTCTTCCGCAAATGGCAATTGATGCTAGATCAGTTGTTAATTTTAAATTGGAGGTTGATATCTTTTTGTTAACTAAAGGTATTAAGGGATATGGGCCAAAGGTGGGTATGTGGAGTTAGATCACAGCTCAGCCATGATTTCATTCAATGGCAGAACAGGCTCAACGAGCTAAATGGCCGACTACTGTACTTGTGTTCCTATGCCACTGCCCATTACTGTTTATATCCCACCCAGTCTAATCCCAACCTCCTGCTCACTGCCCATTACCGTTAATATCCCACCCAGGCTAATCCCAACCTCCTGCTCACTGCCCATTACTGTTAATATCCCGCCCAGTCTAATCCCAACCTCCTGCTCACTGCCCATTACTGTTAATATCCCACCCAGTCTAATCCCAACCTCCTGCTCACTGCCCATTACCGTTAATATCCCGCCCAGTCTAATCCCAACCTCCTGCTCACTGCCCATTACTGTTAATATCCCACCCAGTCTAATCCCAACCTCCTGCTCACTGTCTATTACTGTTAATATCCCGCCCAGTCTAATCCCAACCTCCTGCTCACTGCCCATTACTGTTAATATCCCACACAGTCTAATCCCAACTTCCTGCTCACTGCCCATTACCGTTAATATCCCACGCAGTCTAATCCCAACCTCCTGCTCACTGTCCATTACTGTTAATATCCCGCCCAGTCTAATCCCAACCTCCTGCTCACTGCCCATTACTGTTAATATCCCACACAGTCTAATCCCAACCTCCTGCTCACTGCCCATTACCGTTAATATCCCACTCAGTCTAATCCCAACCTCCTGCTCACTGCCCATTTCTGTTAATACCCTACCTAGTCTCCAAAAAACCCAATATAATTATCTTTTATAACAATTTATCAACTTCTGCAACAGTTTTGGGGAATAATTATGCATTCTAACCACCACATACGTAAATAAATTCATCCAGCCTTGCCCGTAAATTGTAAAATTAGCCTAAATATGTGCCCTCTAGCCAAACAGTGAAAACGATCTGTAAACGTTTATTTCATCATCAGCTTTCAGAATCTTGAAGAGTTCCATCAACTCATCTCATAGTCTTCTCAACTCGAGAGGAATGAGACCATAATTCTCAAATGCCCTTCATGACAGTAACTCCACATCCCTGGTAGCATCCGATTGGATCTGCAGGACAGACTTACCAGTGTTTTTTTTCCCTTCTTACAATCGAGTGCCCACATCTGTACACACCAGCCCCTGTGCTCTGGGTATGGAACGTCACTCCCCAGGGGAAACATCAGGAAATTTAGCTCATTCAGTCTATAATTTCCTGTTAATTGAAATTAGCAGATGGATTTCTGCTCCATTCTAGTTAATGAGAAAATGACTGAGCGATGAAATATTAGTAGTTGCATATTTTTATATTCTTTCACTGATTAGATTCAATGGTTTATTTTACATTACAGTTGCAGTTTCTTTCGTTCGAATTTTCCTCTAGTTAAATATTGGGAAGTTTGAAGCCATCATCTTCTACCCCACCACAAAGTCCGTATCCTCGCCACTTCATCCCCCTCCCCAGCCACTGTCTGAGGCTGAACCTGACTGTCCACAATCTAAGCGTACAACCTCAAGCTGAATTTCCGACCCCATATACTCTCGAGCATAAGGAGATACTTCTATCTCCTTACCATTGCCTGCCTCAGCTCAGACCTGCTTTAACCCCAGACTTGTCTATTCCAATGCTCCCCTGGCCGGTCTTCCACCTTGCACACTTGAAAACTTTAGCTACTCCAAGTTCTGATATTCTGACACGTGTACTCTGTCCCTCCCCGGGTCCCGCTCCAACATCACTCTTGTGTTCACTCACCATATTGGCTCCCGGTCCTCGAATGTCTCCAATTAAAAATTCTTCAATCCCTTCATGGCCTTTCCCCTCCCTATCTCTGAAACCTCCTCTAGCTCGATGACCCTCCTGCGTCCCTAGCATTCTCTGTTCCTCCTACTGTGGCCTCTTGTGCATTACCCGCCTGCTTCACACTGCCAGGGGTGGACGAGCGTTCAGTTGCCTCAGGCCCCACGCTCTCGAATTTAGTCACTAAACCTTTCCATTTTCCCTTTCAAATTGAGCTAATTAACCCAACTCACGGCCAGTCCTACTAATATCTTGTCCTTTGTTGGGCCCATTGCCTGATTCCACCTCTGTGAAACGCCTTGGGCCGTGTCTCACCATTATATAAAACCAACAAGAGAGAGTCTAACATTAGCATTTAATGGTGTTACCATTGTCGAATCCCCCACCATCAATATCCTGGGCATCACCATTTATCAGAAACTTAACTGGACCAGCCACATAAATACTGTGGCTACAAGAGCAGATCGATGGCATGTGCATCACCTCCTGATTCCCTAAAGCTTTTCCACCACCTACGAGGCACAGATCAGGAGTGTGATGGAATAATCTCTGCTTGCATGCATGGGTGCCGCTCCAACAACACTCAAAGCTTGACATCATCCAGAAAAATGCAGCCTGCTTGATCAGCATGCCATCACCCAGCTTAAGCATTCACTCCCTCCACCACCGGGGGCATTGTGTCTGCAGTGTGTACCATCTACAAGATGCTTCTTCGACAGCAGCTCCCAAACCTGCGAACTCTAATGCCTAGAAGTACAAGGCAGCAGGCGCATGGGAACACCATCACCTCCAAGTTTCCCTCTAAGTTACACACCATCCTAACTTGGAAATATATCGCCGTTCCTTCATCGTCTCTGGGTCAAAATCCTGGAATTCTCTACTTAACAGCACTGTGGTGATATCTTCACCACAAGAACTGCAGCAGTTCAAGAAGGCGGTTCACCACCACCTTCTTAAAGGCAATTAGGGATGGGCAATAAATGCCGGCCTTGCCAGTGATGCCCACACCCTGTGACAACACTGGGCCCATTGCTGGATATGTGCTCCCAGTTACCGAGATTGCATATATACTATATTTAAAAATGGACAACAGACTGAAGAATAAATTGATTAGATATTTAATCATTATGGGTCACTTGGAAAATTATGGGATAATAAATGACAGTCAGCACAGATTTGTTAAAGGTAAATTGTGTTTGACCAACTTGATTGAACATAAGAACATAAGAAATAGGAGCAGGAGTAGGCCATACAGCCCCTTAAGCCTGCTCCGCCATTTAATACGATCATGGCTAATCTGATCATGGACTCTGGTCTACTTCCCTGCCCGCTCCCCATAACCCCTTATTCCCTTAGTTCTTTGATGAAATATCGGCGAGTGTTGGTGAAGGTAGTGCAGTTGATGTTGCGTATATGGACTTCCGAAGGTTTTTGATAAAGTACTACATAATAGACTTGATAACAAAATTGAAGCCGATGGGATTAAAGGGGGAGTAGCAGCATGGATAGGAAATGGGCTGAGACAGAAAGCAGAGAGTTGTGGTGAACGGTTGTTTCTCAGACTGGAGGGGAGTGTGCAGTGGTATTCCCCAGTGGTCAGTATTAGGACCACTGCTCTTTTTGGTTATTATTATATTTTAATTACCTGGGCTTGGGTATACAGGGCATAATTTCAAATTGTGCGGATTTGAAAATGTAGTAATAAACCTCAGGAGAACACAGACAGACTGTTGTAATGGGCAGAGACATGGCAGAGGTGAGAAATTATGTATTTTAGTCAGATGAATAAGAGAGGCAATATGAATTAAATGTTACCAATTTAAAGGGAGTGCAGGAACAGTCATCTGGGAGTGTATGTTCACAAATATTTGAAGGTGACAGGACAAATTGATTTGGTGAGAAAAGCATACGGGATCCTTGGCTTTATAAACGGAGGCATGGAGCTCCCAAGCAAGGAGGTTATGCTAAAACTTTATCAATGCTGTTTAGGCGCCAACTGGAGTACTTAGGAAGGATGTCAAGACCTTTGGGTGGGTGCAGAGGACATTTGCTTGGATGGTACCCGGGATGCGGGACTTCAGTTACATGGAGAGACTAGAGAAGCTGGGGTTGTTCTCCTTCGAGCAAGAAGTTTAGGGGAGCTTTAATAGATGTGGTAAGTGAAGGGTTTTGATAGATAAATAAGGAGAAGCTGTTTCCAATGGCAGGATGATCAGTAATCGGAGGACACAAATTTAAGATGATTGTATAAGAACCAGAGGCAACATTTCTAGTCACCATATCATAGGAAAAATGTGATTACATTAGAGAGGATACAGAGGAGATTGATGAGAATGTTGCTGGGACTGGAACATTTTAGCTATGAGGAAAGATTGAATAAACTGGTTTTGTTTTCTTTACAACAGAGGAGGCTGAGGGTGACTTGATTAAGGTGTGTAAAATTATGAGGGTCCTATATAGAGTGGATATCTAGCAGAGAAGTCAATTACCAGGGGGCATAGATTTAAAGTAATTGGTAGAAGGATTAGAGGGAAGTTGAGATAAATGTTTTTCACCCAGAAGGAGGTGGGGGTCTGGAACTCACTGTCTGAAAGGTTGGGAGGAATCTCATCACATTTAAAAAGTAAACATAGAAACATAGAAACATAGAAAATAGGTGCAGGCGTAGGCCATTCGGCCCTTCGAGCCTGCACCGCCATTCAATGAGTTCATGGCTGAACATGCAACTTTAGTACCCCATTCCTGCTTTCTCGCCATACCCCTTGATCCCTCTAGTATTAAGGACTACATCTAACTCCTTTTTGAATATATTTAGTGAATTGGCCTCAACAACTTTCTGTGGTAGAGAATTCCACAGGTTCACCACTCTCTGGGTGAAGAAGTTTCTCCTCATCTCGGTCCTAACTGGCTTACCCCTTATCCTTAGACTGTGAACCCCGGTTCTGGACTTCCCCAACATTGGGAACATTCTTCCTGCATCTAACCTGTCTAAACCCATCAGAATTTTAAACGTTTCTATGAGATCCCCTCTCATTCTTCTGAACTCCAGTGAATACAAGCCCAGTTGATCCAGTCTTTCTTGATATGTCAGTCCCGCCATCCCGGGAATCAGTCTGGTGAACCTTCGCTGCACTCCCTCAATAGCAAGAATGTCCTTCCTCAATTTAGGAGACCAAAACTGTACACAATACTCCAGGTGTGGCCTCACCAGGGCCCTGTACAACTGTAGCAACACCTCCCTGCCCCTGTACTCAAATCCCCTCGCTATGAAGGCCAACATGCCATTTGCTTTCTTAACCGCCTGCTGTACCTGCATGCCAACCTTCAATGACTGATGTACCATGACACCCAGGTCTCGTTGCACCTCCCCTTTTCCTAATCTGTCACCATTCAGACAATAGTCTGTCTCTCTGTTTTTACCACCAAAGTGGATAACCTCACATTTATCCACATTATACTTCATCTGCCATGCATTTGCCCACTCACCTAACCCATCCAAGTCGCTCTGCAGCCTCATAGCATCCTCCACGCAGCTCACACAGCCACCCAACTTAGTGTCATCCGCAAATTTGGAGATACTACATTTAATCCCCTCGTCCAAATCATTAATGTACAATGTAAACAGCTGGGGCCCCAGCACAGAACCTTGCGGTACCGCACTAGTCACTGCCTGCCATTCTGAAAAGTACCCATTTACTCCTACTCTTTGCTTCCTGTCTGCCAACCAGTTCTCAATCCATGTCAGCACACTACCCCCAATCCCATGTGCTTTAACTTTGCACATTAATCTCTTGTGTGGGACCTTGTCGAAAGCCTTCTGAAAGTCCAAATATACCACATCAATTGGTTCTCCCTTGTCCACTCTACTGGAAACATTCTCAAAAAATTCCAGAAGATTTATCAAGCATGATTTCCCTTTCACAAATCCATGCTGACTTGGACCTATCATGTCACCTCTTTCCAAATGCGCTGCTATGACATCCTTAATGATTGATTCCATCATTTTACTCACTACTGATGTCAGGCTGACCGGTCTATAGTTCCCTGTTTTCTCTCTCCCTCCTTTTTTAAAAAGTGGGGTTACATTGGCTACCCTCCACTCGATAGGAACTGATCCAGAGTCTATGGTATGAGGCGTGAATTGGCTAGGATAGATTGGCGAATGATACTTAAGGGGTTGACTGTGGATGGGCAACGGCAGACATTTAGAGACCGCATGGATGAACTACAACAATTGTACATCCCTGTCTGGTGTAAAAATAAAAAAGGGAAGGTGGCTCAACCGTGGCTATCAAGGGAAATCAGGGATAGTATTAAAGCCAAGGAAGTGGTATACAAATTGGCCAGAAATAGCAGTGAACCTGGGGACTGGGAGAAATTTAGAACTCAGCAGAGGAGGACAAAGGGTTTGATTAGGGCAGGGAAAATAGAGTACGAGAGGAAGCTTGCAGGGAGCATTAAGACGGACTGCAAAAGTTTCTATAGATATGTAAAGAGAAAAAGGTTAGTAAAGACAAACGTAGGTCCCCTGCAGTCAGAATCAGGAGAAGTCATAACGGGGAACAAAGAAATGGCAGACCAATTGAACAAGTACTTTGGTTCGGTATTCACTAAGGAGGACACAAACAACCTTCCGGATATAAAAGGGGTCAGAGGGTCTAGTAAGAAGGAGGAACTGAGGGAAATCCTTATTAGTAGGGAAATTGCGTTGGGGAAATTGATGGGATTGAAGGCCGATAAATCCCCAGGGCCTGATGGACTGCATCCCAGAGTACTTAAGGAGGTGGCCTTGGAAATAGCGGATGCATTGACAGTCATTTTCCAACATTCCATAGACTTTGGATCAGTTCCTATCAAGTGGAGGGTAGCCAATGTAACCTCACTTTTTAAAAAAGGAGGGAGAGAGATTATCTGGTTATTATCACATTGCTGTTTGGAAAGAGAGTACTTGGATACGTATTTGAAGTGCTGTAACCTGCAAGGTTTCGGACCAAGAGCTGGAAAGTGGGATTAGAGTGGATAGCTCTTTTTCATCCTGCACAGGCAAAATGGCCAAATGTCTGCCTTCTGTGCCATACACTTCTATGACATTCGGTGATTTTTTTTAATGCAGCAAGCCCATGGGATCCAGAGCAAAGTGGCATGTTGGATCCAAATTTGGCTCAGAGGCAGGAAGCAGAGGGTAATGGTTGATGGGTGTTTTCGTGACTGGAAGGCTGTCTCCAGTGGGTTCCACAGGGCTCAGTACTCGGTCCCTTGCTTTTTGTGATTCTAATTCTATGATTCTAAGTTGTGATTGGGAATGCACTGCCAGGTGGTGGTGGAATGAGATTTAATAATAAATTTCAAAAGAGAATTGGATACATGGAAGGGGAATAAATTTGCTAAGCTACATGGAAAGGGCAAAGGAATGGAATTAATTGGATGGCTCTTTCAAAGAGCCGGCAAGACACAAATGGTTACCTCCTCTGCTGTATCATTCTATGATTTATCTGTCGTTTCACCTGTCCCATAAATCAACGGTGGTTGTTTCGGTTAGTCGGTGTAATTTCTCTGTTTTCCAGTCATAGTATCAGCTGTGACTCAGTGGGTAGCACTCTTACCTCTGAGTCAGAAGGTTGTGGGTTCAAGTCCCACAGCAGGGACTTGTGCACAAAATATCAAGGTTGACACGCCTGTGCAGTACTGAGGGGATTGTTGCACTGTCGGAGCTGCCGTCTTTCAGATGAGCCGTTAAAGCTCTCTCAGGTGGACGTAAAAGATCCCATGGCACTGTTTCGAAGCAGAGCAGGGGAGTTATCCCTGATGTCCTGGCCAATATTTATCCCATTTGCCATTAATGACTGATTTAATCAACATAACAAAAAAACAGATTATCTGGTTATTATCACATTGCTGTTTGTGGGAGCTTGCTGTGCGCAAGTCGGCTGCCGCGTTTCCCACATTGCAACAATGACAACACGCCAAAAGTACTTCATTGGCTGTACAGTGCTTTGAGACATCTAGTGGTCATGAAATGGGCTATATAAATCCAAGTCTTTCTTTCTTGCTTCAGAATCGGCCCTTCCCTGCAGCTGGAATGCTGATCCGCTGCTGTTTCATTGTTAAACAAATGAACAAATTGTGATAGCAGGAAGTAAGTGAGAAACAAGTGTAAAATATCGTTCATCAGTAACTATGTTAGTTACCGAAGAACAAATTAAAGGAATTGCATTAAAACTACTGCAGATACTCAGTGATCCCTCACTCTCCTAGAACAATATTTCTGATTTATATTTTAGTGTCATCCCATTTATTTGCCGTTAATGACTGAATCAAGATGTTTATATTCTGCCCATGTTCAGAATGGATCAGTACCTGGCCCAGTGACAGCTTTCTGTGCTCAAAATAACTGGGAGATCTTTTCCTTCCCATTCTGAGTTTTTGTCTTTCACTTCGCTCCTCAATATATTCATTATTATTCTTTACAGAAAGTCACTGAGCTCGCGGAGAAGGGAAACCGGTTCCAAACTTCTCCCAAATCTGGCGATGGAGAACGGCTCTGAAGGGTGATGTGGGAATCCTTTGTGAAAATGCATCACAGATTTCCGAAGTTAGACAAAATACTGAAAGAAATACAGGAACTTGGTACGGTAAAATCACTCACAATTAAAATTCACATTCAAACACTGCAGATTTTAATATAATGTTACACAGATCTGATTTGCTGAAAGTTCATTGATTTAACCAGGTTCTGATCCATCTGATTATGTGAACATCGCATGAGATTTATCCGAAGTACCCAGTCACCTGGAAGGTAAGGGATGAAATGGAGATTTCAAACCGTGTATTTCACTTGTGCGAAGACCGACTGTACCTGTTAGTTGAGAGGTTGTCCGAATCTGGGAATCAGAAGTACAAAGGGCGATGAAACAGAATAAAAGTTTATTTCTCTTTGTGATTAATCCTCAAATGGTATAGATTGAAGTTATAATTTCCTCCGATGTTTGAATTATTGGTAAATTTGCAGGTGTTGTATTGAGCTCACTTATTCAACTGTATGCACACCTGGCAGGATCCTGCGACACTGTGAAACCTCATACACACCTAGCAGGATCCTGATACACTGTGAAACCTCATACACACCTAGCAGGCTCCTGATACACTGTGAAACCTCATACACACCTAGCAGGATCCTGATACACTGTGAAACCTCATACACACCTAGCAGGATCCTGATACACTGTGAAACCTCATACACACCTAGCAGGCTCCTGATACACTGTGAAACCTCATACACACCTAGCAGGATCCTGATACACTGTGAAACCTCATACACACCTAGCAGGATCCTGATACACTGTGAAACCTCATACACACCTAGCAGGCTCCTGATACACTGTGAAACCCCATACACACCTAGCAGGCTCCTGATACACTGTGAAACCTCATACACACCTAGCAGGATCCTGATACACTGTGAAACCTCATACACCTAGCAGGCTCCTGATACACTGTGAAACCCCATACACACCTAGCAGGCTCCTGATACACTGTGAAACCTCATACACACCTAGCAGGCTCCTGATACACTGTGAAACCTCATACACACCTAGCAGGCTCCTGATACACTGTGAAACCCCATACACACCTAGCAGGATCCTGATACACTGTGAAACCTCATACACACCTAGCAGGCTCCTGATACACTGTGAAACCTCATACACACCTAGCAGGCTCCTGATACACTGTGAAATCCCATACACACCTAGCAGGATCCTGATACACTGTGAAACCTCATACACACCTAGCAGGATCCTGATACACTGTGAAACCTCATACACACCTAGCAGGCTCCTGATACACTGTGAAACCTCATACACACCTAGCAGGCTCCTGATACACTGTGAAACCCCATACACACCTAGCAGGATCCTGATACACTGTGAAACCTCATACACACCTAGCAGGCTCCTGATACACTGTGAAACCTCATACACACCTAGCAGGCTCCTGATACACTGTGAAACCCCATACACACCTAGCAGGATCCTGATACACTGTGAAACCTCATACACACCTAGCAGGATCCTGATACACTGTGAAACCTCATACACACCTGGCAGGCTTCTGATACATGGTGAAACCCCATACACACTTGGCAGGCTCCTGTTACACTGTGAAATCCCATATACACCTGGCAGGATCCTGATACACTGTGAAACCCCATACACACCTGGCAGGCTTCTGATACACGGTGAAACTCCATACACACCTGGCAGGCTCCTGATACACGGTGAAACCCCATACACACCTGGCAGGCTTCTGATACACGGTGAAACCCCATACACACCTGGCAGGCTCCTGTTACACTGTGAAACCCCATACACACCTGGCAGGCTCCTGATACACTGTGAAATCCCATACACACCTGGCAGGCTCCTGTTACACTGTGAAATCCCATATACACCTGGCAGGATCCTGATACACTGTGAAACCCCATACACACCTGGCAGGATCCTGTTACACTGTGAAACCCCATACACATCTGGCAGGCTCCTGATACACGGTGAAACCCCATACACACCTGGCAGGATCCTGTTACACTGTGAAACCCCATACACACCTGGCAGGCTCCTGTTACACTGTGAAACCCCATACACACCTGGCAGGCTCCTGATACACGGTGAAACCCCATACACACCTGGCAGGCTTCTGATACATGGTGAAACCCCATACACACCTGGCGGGCTCCTGATACACGGTGAAACCCCATACACACCTGGCAGGCTTCTGATACATGGTGAAACCCCATACACACTTGGCAGGCTCCTGTTACACTGTGAAAACCCATATACACCTGGCAGGATCCTGATACACTGTGAAACCCCATACACACCTGGCAGGCTTCTGATACATGGTGAAACCCCATACACACCTGGCAGGCTCCTGATACACGGTGAAACCCCATACACACCTGGCAGGCTTCTGATACATGGTGAAACCCCATACACACCTGGCGGGCTCCTGATACACGGTGAAACCCCATACACACCTGGGAGGATCCTGATGCACTGTGAAACCCCATAAACCTGTTAGGATTCCAACACCCTGTGTATCCAAATGCAAACCTCCTATGTGTCGTAGACGCTCTGGCCTCACCAGTAAAGAGCAATGCCCTGACACAGATGTTTAGAGTTATCTGTCTCCCTAAATTGTAGGGAGATTGTTGGAGAAATACAAAATGTTAAAGTGTTATTTCACAGCACAGAATGTGAGATCAGAAAATGTTGGGTCCGATCTGAGAAAGTGTATAGATGGTCACAGAGTTGAACATTAATCCCTGGAGGAGTGTATGGAAAAGACAGTGTTCAGGGTGACTGGGAAGTTACTGGCTTGCTTCCTAATGACAGTGAAATGGAGAACCTTATTCTACTCATAGAATAGTCCTTTCAGGAGTACTTTTAGGCACAATTTAATGATCAGAAATGATATGTTCTTACTATACAGTATAAATGCACACGAGGCCCATACTTGAGAGAAGGTCACTCTGTGACCAGTTACCTTTATTACCAAGACCTCAAGTGATGAAGCTGGGTGGAGCTTCCCCTTTTATACCTGAAAGTCCAGGTTAGAAATGTCTCCCACAAGTTCACCCCCTTGTGGTCAATGTTCTCAAGGTGTACAACTTAGGTCAGCTTATACATGGGTTACAATGATAGTTGAATACACGACATCACCTCCCCGCCAAAGTCTTATTGGGATCACAGGTTAAGTCTCTCTGGTGGTTTACGCTCCCTTGTGGAGCGCCTGAATTGGGGCTCCGGTTGTTGGGCACGGGCCTGAGTGTCTGCTGTTTGCGGTGCCTCAGGCCTGTCCAGACTGCCCACAGTGATTGGGCTCTCCTCCACTTGGTTCCAGTGTTCGGTCACCTGTGGTGGGGTAAACTCTACGTCATGTTCTTCCTCTGCTTCTTCTATGAGGTTGCTGAACCGCCTTTTAGTTTGATCCACATGTTTGCGGCAGATTTGTCCATTGGTAAGTTTAACTGCCAAAACCCTATTTCCCTCTTGGGCCCTGCAGCGTAATTAAGGACAAAACCAGGGTCATTGACATCAATACATCACGCCCTCGCATTCCTGTCATTGTAGTCACATTGTGACTGACGCCTGCTCTCAACAATTTCTTTCATAGTAGGGTGTATAAGGGACAACCTGGTTTTGAGCGTCCTTTTCATTAGCAGCTCTGCGGGTGGAACCCCTGTGAACCAGTGTGGTCGGGATCTATTGGCCAACAGGAGGCGTGATAAACGGCTTTGTAGGGAACCCCCTTGGATTCTGAGCATCCCCTGTTTGATTATCTGCACTGCTCGTTCCGCCTGGCCGTTTGAGGCCGGCTTGAACGGTGCCGTTCTGACATGGTTAATTCCATTGCCTGCCATGAAGTCCTGGAATTCAGTGCTTGTGAAGCACGGGCCATTGTCGCTGACCAATATATCCGGTAGACCATGGGCGGCGAACATTGCCCGTAGACTTTCTACCGTGGCAGGGGATGTGCTTGAATTTAAAATGGCACACTCAATCCATTTGGAGTAGACGTCTCCTACAACCAAAAACATTTTTCCCATGAAAGGACCTGCGTAGTCCACATGGATGCGTGACCATGGTTTGGCGGGCTAGGACCAGGGGTTAAGGGGGGCCTCCCTGGGTGCGCTGACCAGCTGAGCACATGTGTTTCACCTGCTAACACAAAGTTCCAGGTCTGCACCTATCCCTGGCCACCAAACTTGTGACCTGACAGTTGCCTTCATCATGACAATGCCCAGGTGCTCATTGTGAAGTTCTCTGATAAAAACCTCTGCCCCTGTGGGGAATGGCTACTCGGTTTCCCCACAGTTGGCAATCGGCCTGAATCGAGAGTTCATCCTTGCGCCTATGAAATGGTTTAAATTCCTCAGGGCATGCCCCGTACGTGGCTGCCCAGTCCCCATTCAGGTCACATTTCTTAACTAAAGAAAGTAGTCGGTCTTTATTTGTCCAGACTTTAATCTGACGGGCTGTCACAGGTGAGCCTTCACTTTCGAAAGCTTCAACAGCCATGACCATCTCAGCATCATGCTCAGTTGCCCCCTCAGTGGTGGCTAGTGGGAGCCTGCTGAGTCCATCAGCACAGTTTTCAGTGCCTGGTCTGTGCCGAATTGTGTAGTCATAGGCGGCTAACGTAAGTGCCCACCTCTGTATGTGGGCTGATGCATTCGCATTTATGACCTTATTGTCGGCCAAAAGGGACGTTAGGGGTTTGTGATCTGTGTCCAGCTCAAATTTCCTGCAAAACAGGTACTAGTGCATTTTATTTACTGCATATACACATGCTAGCGCTTCCTTTTCTACCATCCTGTAGCCCCTTTCTGCCTGGGACAGACTTCTGGAGGCATAAGCTACCAGCTGTAACTGACCATTGGCATTCATATGCTGCAACACATACCCGACCCCATAGGACGACGCATCGCACATTAGAACAAGTTTCTTACATAGGTCATATAACGTTAACAGTTTGTTGGAGCATAACAAGTTGCGTGCTCTATCAAAAGCCCTTTCCTGGTTGTCCCCCCAGACCCAATCGCGACCTTTGCGTAGGAGCACGTGTAGCGGCTCTAACAGCGTGCTCAATTTGGGAAGAAAGTTACCAAAATAGTTCAGGAGCCCCAGGAATGCACGTAGCTCCGTCGTGTTACGGGGTCTGGGTGCTCTCTGGATCGCTTCTGTTTTGGACACAGTGGGTCTGATCCCGTCTGCTGCTACCCTCCTCCCCAGGAATTTTAGCTCTGGCGCTAAGAAGACGCACTTCGCCTTTTTCAGTCGCAGCCCTACCCGGTCCAATCTGCGTAGCACCTCCTCCAGGTTGTGGAGGTGCTCTTCAGTATCGCAACCCGTGATGAGGATGTTGTCCTGAAAAACCACCGTCCTTGGAATCGACTTGAGGAGGCTTTCCATATTTCGCTGAAAGATCGCGGCGGCCGAACGAATCCCGAACGGACATCTGTTGTACTCAAACAACCCCTTGTATGTCGTGATGGTAGTCAGTTTCTTCGACTCACTCGCCAGCTCCTGGGTCATGTAAGCTGAGGTCAGGTCCAATTTTGAAAAAAGTTTGCCACCGGATAGCGTCGCAAAGAGGTCCTCCGCTCTCGGTACTGGTCTTGGAGTGACACCCGATTGATGGTAGCCTTGTAATCGCCACATATCCTGATCCACCTTGAGCACTGGCACGATCGGGCTCGCCCAGTCACTGAATTCGACTGGCGAGATGATGCCTTCCCTCAGCAGGCGATCCAATTCGCATTCTATCTTTTCCCGCATCACGTACAGCACCGCTCTGGCCTTGTGGTGTACTGGCCTGGCATCTCGGTTTATGTGAATCACTACCTTTACCCCATGAAAGTGCCGATGCCGGGTTGAAATAATAAGTAAAATTTTTCCAGGACCAGTGAGCATGATACTCGCTCCACAGAAGAAATTGCATTGACATCGCCCCATTTCCAGTTCATGACAGCAAGCCAACTCCTCCCCAGTAATGCGGGACCATCCCCCGGGACAATCCAGATGTGGCAACCTGTTCTCCGAATTTTTGTGGGTCACGACTACCGTGGCGCTGCCTAGCACTGGAATGATCTCCTTTGTATATATCCGTAGCTGTGCGTCAATCGGCAATAATTTTGGCCTCCTGGCCTTGGACACCCACAACCTTTCGAACTGTTTGATACTCATCAGGGACTGGCTGGCCCCCGTGTTTAGCTCCATTAATACTGGGATGCCATTGAGGAGCACTTTCATCATTATCAGTGGCGTCCTGGTGTATGAACTGTATATGTGCTCCACATGAACTCGCTGAACTTCAGCTTCCAGCGATTTCCCCCAGTATTCATTTGGCCTCGTAGGGCTTACATCGGGCCCATCCTCCTCGTACATCAATCTGGCTGCAGGCTTCCTGCACATATGCGCCAAGTGACCGCTGATATTGCAGTTTCTGCAGGTATATTGCTGATACCTGCAGGCTCTGGCTGGGTGTTTGCCTCCACACCTCCAGCATGAGCTGGAGGCCCCATTGTTGGAAACAAAAGGTCCATTACCAGTCGATCGTCTCTGACTGTCTCTGTAACTGTCCTTAAGCACACCATTAACAGGTGTTGATGGCCCCATTACTGGCCGCATTGTCCATTGCGATGGCATGAATCGCCAATCAGCTTGCCATTGTCTATGTTGAATTCCCCCTTTGAGTTCGACTACATGCTGGGGCATGTCCGATTGCCCTTGTCTGCCTAGAGAAGTGTGTGCCGCGTTAACAATGTTGACTCCCTGGTCGTTTGCCGCATTTTAGCCAAGATTTTTGTCACACATCATCTGGTCTCTTCCTCCCCTGAGATAAATGTCTGGGTTATCAGAGCCGCCGCTTCCAAGGTCAAGTCTTTGGTCTCAATCAGTTTTCTGAAAACCCCAGCATGCCCGATGCCCTCAATAAAAAAGTCTCGCAGCATCTCCGCTCTGCATGCATCTGTGAACTTACATAGGCTTGCCAGTCGGCGGAGTTCTGCCACGAAGTCAGGAACGCTTTGCCCTTCTTGCCGCCGATGCGTGTAAAACCAATGTCTCGCCATGTGTATGCTGCTCGCCGGTTTAAGATATTCCCCGATCAGCTTACTATGAGCTCTTCGACCGTCTTGTCTGCAGCTTCTCTGGCGCTAGAAGGTCCTTCATAGGGAGTATGTTCTGAATCTATAAACCGTCAGGAGATGAGCCCTGCGTTTGTCAGCCAAATCCTATCCTAACCATTCCTTAGTGACAAAACTTTGCTGTAGTCTCTCAATAAAGTCATCCCAATCATCACCAACACAGTACCTCTCTTCTGTGCTGCTAGTGGCCATGCTCGCGTGGTTTAAATCCCAGTTTCTTGTTGCCAATTATATGTCCTTACTATACAATATAAATGCACACGAGGCCCATACTTGAGCGAAGGTCACTCTGTGACCAGTTACCTTTATTACCAAGCCCTCAAGTGATGAAGGTGGGTGCAGCTTCCCCTTTTATACCTGAAAGTCCAGGTTAGGAGTGTCTCCCACAAGTTCACCCCTTTATGGTCAATGTTCTCAAGGTGTACAACTTAGGTCAGCTTATACATGGGTTACAATGATCATTGAATACATGACAGGAAACATATTTGTAATTTCCAAAACCTACATTATATGAAACTAAGACAACAATTAAAGAACGGAATGTAATTATTGGTAGAACAGTTCAAATGAACTGTGAATGTTTTCTGCTGTAACATTACACTGAGTGCAGTGGGCAGTAGTTCTATTTCTGATTCTAATCGGTGCTGTGACAGGACTGTTATAAAAACAAATTCAAGGAATGTATATTTAAAACTGCTGGCAAATTGTTTGCAAATTCTGAAACACAAAATAACTGGAGTATGATTATGGACAAGGAAAGGTAATTTAGCCCAAATAACCCTGTCCCTCTTTGAGATAAACCCACCTACCCCTCCCCTCAGTGTATCCACAGATACATGTTCAATTGTCTCTTGACCCCAGTTACACTCTCACTTCAGTGTCCGTCCTGGGTCTGCTCACGCTATTGTCCTTTGGGTGAAAACATTATCCTGACTTCCATTCTCACTTCTGAATTTCAATTTTTTCCTTTTATTAATTATTTTGATTATTATGAAGCCACTTGAACAAACAAAATATATCAAATCCCCTATCCCTTCCCTCCACCTTAACTCCTAATACCTTAAACCATCTTTCTGTTTCCCCTCTGTACTTCAGAATGGCAGTAATCAGTGATCAGGTGACTACAGAAGTGCTGATAACCCAGATAACCTGCCCGAATCCTGAAACAACAGCAACGTATCTCCTGCCTATGCAGTCTGCCCCTCTCTCGGTGCACATAATGCCCCAGATAACCTGCCCAAGTCCTGATATAATGAAAGTGGATCTTCTGCTAAGGGACGGACTGGTTTAGGGAGGGAATTCCAGAGCTTAGTGCCTAGAAGCTGGAGGCACGGCCACCAGTGGTGGAATGATGAAAATGGGGGATGCGCCAGAGGCCAGAATTGAGGAACGTGGAGCTCTCTGAGGTTTGTTGGCATACAGGAGGTTACAGAGATAATGAGGGAGGCCGAGGCCATTGGGGGTCTGGAAACTAAAATGAGAATATTTCGATCGAAGTGTTACTGGATCGGGAGCTGATGTAGGCCAGCGAGCACAGGGGTGATGGGTGACCGGGACCTGGTGCACGTGGGGATATGATCAGCAGAGTTTTGGATGAGCCTCAGTTTACGAAGGGTCTGAGGTGGGAGGGTGTTGGAATGGTCGAGTCTGTAGGTAACAAAGGCTTTTATGAGGGTTTCAGCTGCAGATGAGCTGAGGCAGTGGCAGACATGGGCATATAATAGAGGTGAAAGTAGGTGTTCTTGGTAATAGAAAAGATATGGGGTTGGAATCTCAGTTACAGGCTGCTGATTGGAACTTATTTTCATTCGCAGACTGTCCTTAACCCAGTGCACACTATACCACAGATAACCTGCTCAAGAACAGATATAAGAACAGTGGGTCTTCTGTACATTCACAAACTGTCCATCTCTCTGTGCACACAACACATTAGATAACCTACTCAAAGCTTGGTATGCTAATAGTGAGACTTCTGCCCATTCAGTCTGCCCCTCTACTTCGGCAGAAGGGAAGCAGCACTGACTGTTCCAAAGATTGACCCACTAGAACCTCTACTGACTTATAACCAGCATCATGTATGGATTGTAATGAGATGTCTATAGAACAGGGCAGGCAGGATAGTATGGACCAACCGAAAGAAACTATCGCCTTCATAGAAATCTCCGTGTTCAGTGAATCCGCGTTCAGGATTTGAAAATGATCTCGTCCATTGTTCACTTTCAAGCGAGGTTTCTATTAACTGAGTTTAATTTCTACCATCACCTCTGTGGAAGCTGTTAATTAAATTTTGTATATTTTACAGTAGAGTGAAGTGGTATTGAGAAGGTGTATTTAATATCAATATAACTAACATTGAGAACCACTTCCTCTCTGTTCTAATTGAAGATGTTCAACAGAAACACAAGGAAACACTCCGGGTACAAACTGAAACACTGAGAGTGAACACTATCCTAATAAAGGAGAAGGTTAAGGTTTTCCAGCTAGATCGATTCGCTGAGCTAACGGTTATTTCTACTGTTCGAGATCGGACACTTGTAGAACATGAACTGCTGGCAACAGGCCGGGACCATGAAGAGTCGACAACGAAACATCTCCAGAGAGAACTGGAGAAAATCCGTACTGATCAATTGTTCTAGAGCAGTTTTTCCCAGAGGCGCAGTGTGCTTCAGAAAATGAAAGCTTTGTTCCAGCGACCCAATTCTGGGTGTTCAGCAGCAGTGAGCGGAGTCCCGGGGATTGGAAAAACAACATTGGTACAAAAGATAGTTCATGACTGGACCACGGGGAAAATAAACCCACAATTTCAGTTTGTTTTCAGTTTTAAATTCCAGGATTTGAAAGCTATTAACTGTAGAATAAACCTGAGGAATCTGATTCTGGATCAGTATCCTTACTTTGGGAATATTCTGAGAGAGCTCTGGAAGAACCCAAGGGATTGCTGTTTATATTCGATGGTTTGGATGAATTCAAGGACAGCATCGATTTCGCTGACAATCGGAGAAATACAGAACCTCAGCACAGGTGCACAGATCGTGAAGACTGGTGTGAAGTGTCTGACATTGTGTACAGTTTAATACAGCACAAGCTGCTCCCAGGATGTTCAGTGCTGGTGACCAGCTGCCACACTGCATTACATTTACTGGAAAAGGCTGGGATCACTGTCTGGGCTGCAATCCTGGGATTTGTTGGTGAAGAACGTAAGGAATATTTCACCAAGTTGTTTGAAGATCAGCCTGTAGCTGCAGCTGTTTTCAAACACGTGGAGGAGAATGAGATCCTGTACACCATGAGTTACAACCCTTCCTACTGTTTTATCCTCGGTCTGTCACTGGGTCCCTTCTTTACACAAAGAGACAGGAAACAGCAGCGAGTTCCCAAAACCATCACCCACATATATTCCGACTATATCTATAACATTCTGAAAAACCATGGCCGAGAGATTGAAAGCCCCCGTGATGTGTTATTGAAGCTCGGTGAGATGGACTTCACAGGAGTCGCCAAGAAGAAGATTGTGTTTAGAAATGGAGATTTGATCAAGTACAATCTGCAACTTTCCCAGTTCCTGTCTGGGTACATGATGGAACTTTTGGAGAGAGATAATTCTGCCCAGAGCGTGGTGTACACATTCCCGCACCTTACCATCCAAGAGTTTGTAGCCGCACTTGCACAATTCCTGACTCCAGATCCCGGGGACATCCTGAAACTCCTCCGTGAAGCCCACAGCAAGCAAGATGGGTGATTTGAGATATTTCTCCATTTTGCTGCTGGTCTCTCCTTCCCACATATAGCTGGGCTCCTGGAGGAGTTTCTGGGTAAATTTCTTCATCAAACGACCTGCCGAGTGATTGACTGGGTGAAGGAGAAGGTTGAAGGGCAGATTGGAGACACAAAGAGTGAAACTGGCAAAGGGGACCTCCTGAACACATTCCACTACCTGTTTGAGTCTCAGAATAAAGCACTGGCTCGGCTCACAGTGGGATCTGTGGAAACGCTTACATTTGTTGGATTGCGACTGACCCCGCTTGACTGTGCGGTCCTGTCTCATGTCATTGGTCTCTGTGATACAATAAAACACCTCGATCTGGAGAGCTGCAACATTCAGTGTGAAGAACTCTAGTGGTGGGTACCCGCAATGCACAAATGCGGGTGTTGAGGTAACTGTTTATTTGTCTCTAACTGTTGGGTGAATTGTAGAACAGTCACGGATTGTGTTGTTGCTCCGAAACGAAGGGAAACAAACAGTTCAGTTAAACCAGAGAGAAGCAGATTCAGAGCCAAATATGACCAATAATAAGAGGATGGTAAGTAATTCCCTAAGGACTGGAGAATCTCGAACGGATCTTTGTGAACAATTAGGGGTTTTACAATCTGCATCGGATCAGCAAATACCGGTCACAATTTGATTTAATTTCAATAACTAAGGCTGGACAGAGGAATGTAAACATAAAATATGATATGGCAGTAAAGATCAAATTAATTTAAAATGTCTTCCACATCCACCATTTCAAGTAGAAACAGGACAGAAACCCGAGTTTAAATCAGTATGTTCGATATTTACTCCAATACCGTGCAGGGTGTGTCTGGTCGAGAGGAAGTTTCCTGGATTGGGAATATTGGGCAATTGGGAATTCTTTCAGCTGTAAATCTTTGCAATAATTCACAGGCCTGAAAATTAAGACGAGAATGACATTCCGGATCTAACATCTGCCGGGATACGGTTCCAATCTAACGGGTTTTGGGATATTAGCCCCGGAGTACAGACACATACCGGCCAGTAGTGGGGTCTCGCACACAGCGGGCGGCTCCTGGGTAAGCCGGGGGCAGTGAACCCTAGAATTCCCCATAATCTGCCCCCTGTGTGTGAGGCCCCGCATAGGGAGGGAACTTCCGAAAATTCCCCAAAAATTGTTGGGCCAATTACACCTGGAATACATGTAGAGCCTAGGCTAGGAGTACAGGGACATTTAAAACTTGTAACGGGACAGAATAAACTCTCCTTGTTACATAAAATCCTCGGGGGCGGATTTTATAGCAGCATTTAGCGCCGTTTCACAATATAGCTCACCCCGAGATATTATACAGATTAATATAATGCACAGAGCATAAAGTACAGGGAATCACCGCTTTATCATTTAATTCTGGGAAAATCACCCCATTCCCATAAAATCGGAGATTTAAGGAGCAGCAGAAATGAGACAAGTTCCTCCAAACATGATGGGTCCAGTCACTGAGCTCCAGGAGGGTAACTCTGATCATCAGGAAATGAGAGCAGACTGAGGGACATTGAAAGGCTTCACACAGACAGCACTTTATTTAGTAAATGCATTTATTGATAGTCCCTGAATATATGGGGAGTTGGACAGAGTGAGATCCATTGTCGGCGACAGAAAAAGCAGGTTATTAATTTCCCGAAGTACTTTTGTCATTGCTGTAATATCAGAGCAATAATGTGCAATAATGGACCAAGACCTCGCTCTGTCAAGCCCGTGTAGTGGCTGGTGTGCAACGGGGACCCCACGTTAAAAAAACCCAAGCACAGGCATCGCCCCACCTTCAGGATTTAGTTCGGGTCCTTCATTGAAACACCTGTGAACTCATCCTTTTTTGGCGTGGAAGCAAGTCATCCTCATTTCGCGGGACTGCCTATAATGATGTTTGTCTGAGAGAGAAAATATATCCGATCCAGGGTTTGGTTGAGTTTGTTTCTCACTCGCTGCTTGTGTTTAGACTGGGGTTCAATGACCTGAGATTCAGGAGTGAAACTGCTGTCTGCGGCTCTGCGGAACCCGGACTGTAAAATACAGAAATTGTGGTAAGTACCAGACTCTGTGAGATTGTGTTTATAATAACTGCATGTCTAACTCTGTACATTAGTAGTATCTGTAATAGTGTTACTAATAAACACTGCACATTATTGTTAGTATCAGTAATCGTATTAGTAATAATAATGTGCAGTGTTTATTAATATCAGTAATAGTGTTATTAAGAAACATTGGGGATTTACTCTGATTCCTGTTATTTCTCTCTGATCCCCAGGCTGGAGGATGTCGGTCTCAGATTATTTGCCGAGGATCTCACCTCCGCTCTCAGTACAATCTGCTCACTGACGGTCCTGACGGTCCTGGGATCAAACTCCTTCACAGACCAATCTGTCCCCACTCTCTGCTGCCTCATACTGACCTGCAGGAGTCTGGAGCAGATTGGGTGAGTCTCTGTGTTAATGTTTAATGTAATAAATTAAATACAAATGGGTTTCAGGCACTTTTATGGGTCATATTTGCCTGTAATTATTGAAATATCAACCCCAGTCTCCCTGTTATTTACACTGTGGTTCAATCTGTTTATTTCCTGTTTAATCTTTAATCTGTTTCAGGTTGAGGCTCAGTCAGTTCAAATCGAAAGAGACACCTGAGATCGCTACGGGAATCTAGACCCAGACTGGCTAAAGTAGACTGGAAACAAGGACTAAACGGTAGCATAATTGAGGAACAGTGGAGGACTTTTAAGGAGCTCTTTCATAATGCGCAACAAAAATATATTCCAGTGAAAAAGAAGGGCGGCAAGAGAAGAGATAACTAGCCGTGGATAACCAAGGAAATAAAGGAAAGTATCAAATCAAAAACCAATGTGTATAAGGTGGCCAAGGTTAGTGGGAAACTAGAGGATTGGGAAGATTTTAAGCAACAGCAAAGAATGACTAAAAAAGCAATAAAGAAAGGGAAGATAGATTACGAAGATAAACTTGCGCAAAAAATAAAAACAGATAGTAAAAGCTTTTACAGATATATAAAACGGAAAAGAGTGACTAAAGTAAATGTTGGTCCCTGAGAAGATGAAAAGGGGGCTTTAATAATGGGAAATGTGGAAATGGCTGAGACCTTAAACAATTATTTTGCTTCCGTCTTCACAGTGGAAGACACAAAAACCATGCCAAAAATTGCTGGTCATAGGAATGTGGGAAGGGAGGACCTTGAGATGATCACTATCACTAGGGAGCTAGTGCTGGACAGACTAATGGGATTGAAGGTAGACAAGTCCCCTGGTCCTGATGAAATGCATCCCAGGGTATTAAAAGAGATGGCGGAAGTTATAGCAGATGCATTTGTTATAATCTATCAAAATTCTCTGGACTCTGGGGAGGTACCAGCGGATTGGAGAGCAGCTAATGTAATGCCTCCGTTTAAAAAAGGGGGCAGACAAAAGGCAGGTAACTATAGGCTGGTTAGTTTAACATCTGTAGTGGGGAAAATGCTTGAAACTATCATTAAGGAAGAAATAGCGGGACATCTCGATAGGAATAGTGCAATCAAGCAGACGCAGCATGGATTCATGAAGGGGAAATCATGTTTAACTAACTTACTGGAATTCTTTGAGGATATAACGAGCATGGTGGATAGAGGTGTACCTATGGATGTGGTGTATTTAGATTTCCAAAAGGCATTCGTTAAGGTGTCACACAAAAGGTTACTGCAGAAGATAAAGGTACACGGAGTCAGAGGAAATGTATTAGCATGGATAGAGAATTGGCTGGCGAACAGAAAGCAGAGAGTCGTGATAAATGGGTCCTTTTCCGGTTGGAAATCAGTGGTTAGTGGTGTGCCACAGGGATCAGTGCTGGGACCACAACTGTTTACAATATACATAGATGACCTAGAGGAGGGGACAGAGTGTAGTGCAACAATATATGCAGATGACACTAAGATTAGTGGGAAAGCGGGTTGTGTAGAGGACTCAGAGAGGCTACAAGGAGATTTGGATAGGTTAAGCGAATGGGCTAAGGTTTGGCAGATGGAATACAATGTCGGAAAGTGTGAGGTCATCCACCTTGGGAAAAAAAACAGTAAAAGGGAATATTATTTGAATGGGGAGAAATTACAACATGCTGTGGTGCAGAGGGACCTGGGGGTCCTTGTGCATGAATCAAAAAAGGTTAGTTTGCAGGTGCAGCAGGTAATCAGGAAGGCAAATGGAATGTTGGCCTTCATTGCGAAAGGGATGGGGTACAAAAGCAGGGAGATGTTGCTGCAACTGTATAAGGTATTGGTAAGGCCACACCTGGAGTACTGCATGCAGTTTTGGTCACCTTACTTAAGGAAGGATATACTAGCTTTGGAAGGGGTACAGAGACGATTCACTAGGCTGATTCGAGAAATGAGGGGGTTAACTTATGATGATAGATTGAGTAGACTGGGTCTTTAAACCTTGGAGTTCAGAAGGATGAGGGGTGATCTTATAAAAACATTTAAAATCATGAAAGGGATAGACAAAATAGAGGTAGAGAGGTTGTTTCCATTGGTGGGGGAGACTAGAACTAGGGGGCACAGTCTCAAAATACGGAGGAGCCAATTTAAAACCGAGTTGAGAAAGAATTTCTTATCCCGGAGGGTTGTGAATCTGTGGAATTCTCTGCCCAAGGAAGCAATTGAGGTTCGCTCATTGAATGTTTTCAAGTCAAAGATCGATAGATTTTTAAGCAATAAGGGAATTAAGGGTTACGGGGAGAGGGCGGGTAAGTGGAGCTGAGTCCACGACCAGATCAGCCATGATCTTATTGAATGGCGGAGCAGGCTCGAGGGGCTAGATGGCCTACTCCTGTTCTTAATTCTTATGTTCTTATGTTCTTATGAATGTCTGAACATTTCACTGTATGGCCATTACTGCTCCCATTGTGTGAACATTTCACTGTATGACCAGCACTGCTCCCATTGTGTGAACATTTCACTGTATGACCATCACTGCTCTCATTGTGTGAAACATTTCACTGTCTGACCATCAATGCTCTCATTGTGTGAACATTTCACTGTATGACCATCACTGCTCTCATTGTGTGAACATTTCACAATGACCATCACTGCTCCAATTGTGTGAACATTTCACTGTATGACCATCACTGCTCACATTATGTGAACATTTCACTGTATGACCATCACTGCTCCCATTATGTGAACATTTCACTATGACCATCACTGCTCTCATTGTGTGAACATTTCACGATGATCATCACTGCTCCCATTGTGTGAACATTTCACTGTATGACCATCACTGCTCCCATTGTGTGAACATTTCACTGTGACCATCACTGCTCTCATTGTGTGAACATTTCACTATGTCACCATCACTGCTCTCATTGTGTGAACATTTCACTGTATGACCATCACTGCTCTCATTGCGTGAACATTTCACTGTGTCACCATCACTGCTCTCATTGTGTGAACATTTCACTGTATGACCATCACTGCTCTCATTGTGTGAACATTTCACTGTATGACCATCACTGCTCTCATTGTGTGAACATTTCACTGTGTCACCATCACTGCTCTCATTGTGTGAACATTTCACTGTATGACCATCACTGCTCTCACTGCGTGAACCTTTCACTGTATGACCATCACTGCTCTCATTGTGTGAACATTTCACTTTATGACCATCACTGCTCTCATTGTGTGAATATTTCACTATGACCATCACTGCTCCCATTGTGTGAACATTTCACTGTATGACCATCACTGCTCCCATTGTGTGAACATTTCACTGTGACCATCACTGCTCTCATTGTGTGAACATTTCACTGTGACCATCACTGCTCTCATTGTGTGAACATTTCACTGTGTCACCATCACTGCTCTCATTGTGTGAACATTTCACTGTATGACCATCACTGCTCTCATTGTGTGAACATTTCACTGTATGGCCATCACTGCTCTCATTATGAGAACATTTCACTGTATGACCATCTCTGCTCCCATCGTGTGAACATTTCACTGTATGACCATCACTGCTCCAATTGTGTGAACATTTCACTGTATGACCATCACTGCCCCCATTATGTGAACATTTCACTGTATGACCATCACTGCTCTCATTGTGTGAACATTTCACTGTGACCATCACTGCTCTCATTGTGTGAACATTTCACTATGTCACCATCACTGCTCTCATTGAGTGAACATTTCACTGTATGACCATCACTGCTCTCATTGTGTGAACATTTCACTGTGTCACCATCACTGCTCTCATTGTGTGAATATTTCACTGTATGACCATCACTGCTCTCATTGCGTGAACCTTTCACTGTATGACCATCACTGCTCTCATTCTGTGAACATTTCACTGTATGACCATCACTGCTCTCATTGTGTGAACATTTCACTGTATGACCATCATTGCTCCCATTGTGTGAATATTTCACTGTATGACCATCAATGCTCTCATTATGAGAACATTTCACTGTATGAAACATAGAAAAATAGAAACATAGAAAATAGGTGCAGGAGCAGGCCATTCAGCCCTTCTAGCCTGCACCGCCATTCAATGAGTTCATGGCTGAACATGAAACTTCAGTACCCCCTTCCTGCTTTCTCGCCATAACCCTTGATCCCCCGAGTAGTAAGGACTTCATCTAACTCCCTTTTGAATATATTTAGTGAATTGGCCTCAACTACTTTCTGTGGTAGAGAATTCCACAGGTTCACCACTCTCTGGGTGAAGAAGTTTCTCCTCATCTCGGTCCTAAATGGCTTACCCCTTATCCTCAGACTGTGACCCCTGGTTCTGGACCTCCCCAACATTGGGAACATTCTTTCTGCATCTAACCTGTCTAAACCCGTCAGAATTTTAAACGTTTCTATGAGGTCCCCTCTCATTCTTCTGAACTCCAGTGAATACAAGCCCAATTGATCCAATCTTTCTTGATAGGTCAGTCCCGCCATCCCGGGAATCAGTCTGGTGAACCTTCGCTGCACTCCCTCAATAGCAAGAATGTCCTTCCTCAAGTTAGGAGACCAAAACTGTACACAATACTCCAGGTGTGGCCTCACCAAGGCCCTGTACAACTGTAGCAACACCTCCCTGCCCCTGTATTCAAATCCCCTCGCTATGAAGGCCAACATGCCATTTGCTTTCTTAACCGCCTGCTCCGATCGTGTGAACATTTCACTATGACCATCACTGCTCCCATTGTGTGAACATTTCACTGTATGACCATCACTGCTCTCATTGTGTGAACATTTGACTGTATGACATCACTGCTCTAATTGAGTGAACATTTCACTATGACCATCACTGCTCCCATTCTATGAATATTTCACTGTATGAGCATCACTGCTCTCATTGTGTGAACATTTCACTATGACCATCACTCTCCAATTGTGTGAACATTTCACTGTATGACCATCACTGCTCTCATTGTGTGAACATTTCACTATGACCATCACTGCTCCCATTGTGTGAACATTTCTCTGTATGACCATCACTGCTACCATTATGTGAACAGTTCACTATGACCATCACTGCTCTCATTGTGTGAACATTTCACGATGACCATCACTGCTCCCATTGTGTGAACATTTCACTGTATGACCATCACTGCTCCCATTGCGTGAACATTTCACTGTGACCATCACTGCTCTCATTGTGTGAACATTTCACTATGTCACCATCACTGCTCTCATTGTGTGAACATTTCACTGAATGACCATCACTGCTCCCATTGTGTGAACATTTCTCTATGACCATCACTGCTCCCATCGTGTGAACATGTCACTGTATGACCATCACTGCTCCGATCGTGTGAACATTTCACTATGACCATCACTGCTCCCATTGTGTGAACATTTCACTGTATGACCATCACTGCTCTCATTGTGTGAACATTTGACTGTATGACATCACTGCTCTAATTGAGTGAACATTTCACTATGACCATCACTGCTCCCATTCTATGAATATTTCACTGTATGAGCATCACTGCTCTCATTGTGTGAACATTTCACTATGACCATCACTCTCCAATTGTGTGAACATTTCACTGTATGACCATCACTGCTCCCATTATGTGAACATTTCACTGTATGACCATCACTGCTCCCATTATGTGAACATTTCACTATGACCATCACTGCTCCTATTGTGCGAACATTTCAATGTATGACCATCACTGCTCCCATTGTGTGAACATTTCACTATGACCACCATTGCTCCCATTATGTGAACATTTCACTGTATGACCATCACTGCTCTCGTTGTGTGAACATTTCACTATGACCATCACTGCTCCCATTGTGTGAACATTTCACTGTATGACCATCACTGCTCCCATTGTGTGAACATTTCACTGTATGACCATCACTGCTCTCATTGTGTGAACATTTCACTGTATGACCATCACTGCTCTCATTGTGTGAATATTTCACTGTATGACCATCAATGCTCTCATTGTGTGAACATTTCACTGTATGACCATCACTGCTCCCATTATATGAATATCTCACTGTATGACCATCACTGCTCTCATTGTGTGAACATTTCACTATGACCATCACTCTCCAATTGTGTGAACATTTCACTGTATGACCGTCACTGCTCCCATTATGTGAACATTTCACTGTAGGACCATCACTGCTCTCATTGTGTGAACATTTCACTATGACCATCACTGCTCCCATTATGTGAAAATTTCACTGTATGGCTATCACTGCTCCCATTATGTGAACATTTCACTATGACCATCACTGCTCCTATTGTGTGAACATTTCAATGTATGACCATCACTGCTCCCATTGTGTGAACATTTCACTATGACCATCACTGCTCCCATTATGTGAACATTTCACTGTATGACATTTACTGCTCTCATTGTGTGAATATTTCGCGATGACCATCACTGCTCCCATTCTCTGAACACGTCACTGTATGCCCATCACTGCTCTCATTGTGTGAACATTACATTATGACCATCACTGCTCTCATTGTATGAACATTTCACTGAATGACCATCACTGCTCCCATTGTGTGAACATTTCTCTATGACCATCACTGCTCCCATCGTGTGAACATGTCACTGTATGACCATCACTGCTCCGATCGTGTGAACATTTCACTATGACCATCACTGCTCCCATTGTGTGAACATTTCACTATATGACCATCACTGCTCTCATTGTGTGAACATTTGACTGTATGACATCACTGCTCTAATTGAGTGAACATTTCACTGTGACCATCACTGCTCCCATTGTGCAAATATTTCACTGTATGACCTTCAATGCTCTCATTGTGTGAACATATCATTGTATGACCATCACTGCTCTCGTTGTGTGAAAATTTCACAATGACCATCACTGCTCCCATTATATGAATATTTCACTGTATGACCATCACTGCTCTCATTGTGTGAACATTTCACTATGACCATCACTCTCCAATTGTGTGAACATTTCACTGTATGACCATCACTGCTCCCATTATGTGAACATTTCACTGTATGACCATCACTGCTCTCATTGTGTGAACATTTCACTATGACCATCACTGCTCCCATTGTGTGAACATTTCTCTATGACCATCACTGCTCCCATCGTGTGAACATGTCACTGTATGACCATCACTGCTCCCATCGTGTGAACATTTCACTATGACCATCACTGCTCCCATTGTGTGAACATTTCACTATGACCATCACTGCTCTCATTGTGTGAACATTTGACTGTATGACATCACTGCTCTAATTGAGTGAACATTTCACTGTGACCATCACTGCTCCCATTGTGTAAACATTTCACTGTATGACCATCAATGCTCTCATTGTGTGAACATATCACTGTATGACCATCACTGCTCTCGTTGTGTGAACATTTCACTATGACCATCACTGCTCTCATTGTGTGACCATTTCACTGTATGACCATCACTGCTCCCATTGTGTGAACATTTCACCGAATGACCATCACTGCTCCCATTGTGTGAACATTTCACTGTACGACCATCACTGCTCTCATTGTGTGAGCAATTCACTATATGACCATCACTGCTCCCATTGTGTGAACATTTCACTGTGACCATCATTGCTCCCATTGTGTGAACATTTCACTGTGACCATCACTGCTCCCATTGTGTGAACATTACACTATGACCATCACTGCTCTCATTGTGTGAACATTTCACTGTGACCATCATTGCTCCCATTGTGTGAACATTTCACTGTGACCATCACTGCTCCCATTGTGTGAACATTTCACTATGACCATCACTGCTGCCATTGTGTGAACATTTCACTATGACCATCACTGCTCTCATTGTGTGAACATTTCACTGTGACCATCACTGCTCCCATTGTGTGAACATTTCACTGTATGACCATCACTGATCTCATTGTGTGAATATTTCACTATGACCATCACTGTTCCCATTGTGTGAACATTTCACTGTATGACCATCGCTGCTCTCATTGTGTGAACATTTCACTATATGACCATCACTGCTCCCATTGTGTGAACATTTCACTGTATGACCATCATTGCTCTCATTGTGTGCACTTTTCAGTGTATGACCATCACTGATCTCATTGTGTGAACATTTCACTGTATGACCATCACTCCTCCCATTGTGTGAACATTTTACTGTCTGACCATCAGTGCTCCCATTTTGTGAACATTTCACTGTATGACCATCACTGCTCTCATTGTGTGAACATTATACTATGACCATCACTGCTCTCATTGTGTGAACATTTCACTGTATGACCATCACTGCACTCATTGTGTGAACATTTCACTATATGACCATCACTGCTCCTATTGTGTGAACATTTCACTGTATGACCATCACTGCTCTCATTGTGTGAACATTTCCCTGTGTCACCATCACTGCTCTCATTGTGTGAACATTTCACTGTATGACCATCACTGCTCCCATTGTGTGAACATTTCACTGTATGACCATCACTGCTCTCATTGTGTGAACATTTCACTCTGACCATCACTCTCCAATTGTGTGAACATTTCACTGTATGACCATCACTGCTCTCATTGTGTGAACATTATACTATGACCATCACTGCTCCCATTGTGTGAAGATTTCCCTGTGTCACCATCACTGCTCCCATTGTGTGAACATTTCAATGTATGACCATCAATGCTCCCATTGTGTGAACATTTCACTGTATGACCATCACTGCTCTCATTGTGTGAACATTTCACTGTATGACCATCACTGCTGTCATTGTGTGAACATTTCACTGTATGACCATCACTGCTCTCATTGTGTGAACATTTCACTGTATGACCATCACTGCTCCCATTTTGTGAACATTACACTATATGACCATCACTGCTCTCATTGTGTGACCATTACACTATGACCATCACTGCTCCCATTGTATGAACATTTCACTGAATGACCATAACTGCTCCCATTGTGTGAACATTTCACTGTATGACCATCACTGCTCTCATTGTGTGAATATTTCACTGTATGACCATCAATGCTCTCATTGTGTGAACATATCACTGTATGACCATCACTGCTCCCATTGTGTGAACATTTCACTGTATGACCATCACTGCTCTCATTGTGTGAACATTTCACTGTATGACCATCACTGCTCTCATTGTGTGAACATTTCACTGTATGACCATCACTGCTCTCATTGTGTGAACATTTCACTGTATGACCATCACTGCTCTCATTGTGTGAATATTTCACTGTATGACCATCAATGCTCTCATTGTGTGAACATTTCACTGTATGACCATCACTGCTCCCATTATATGAATATCTCACTGTATGACCATCACTGCTCTCATTGTGTGAACATTTCACTCTGACCATCACTCTCCAATTGTGTGAACATTTCACTGTATGACCATCACTGCTCCCATTATGTGAACATTTCACTGTATGACCATCACTGCTCTCATTGTGTGAACATTTCACTATTACCATCACTGCTCCCATTGTGTGAACATTTCAATGTATGACCATCACTGCTCCCATTGTGTGAACATTTCACTATGACCATCACTGCTCCCATTATGTGAACATTTCACTGTATGACATTCACTGCTCTCATTGTGTGAATATTTCACTATGACCATCACTGCTCCCATTCTCTGAACACGTCACTGTATGCCCATCCCTGCTCTCATTGTGTGAACATTACATTATGACCATCACTGCTCTCATTGTATGAACATTTCACTGAATGACCATCACTGCTCCCATTGTGTGAACATTTCTCTATGATCATCACTGCTCCCATCGTGTGAACATGTCACTGTATGACCATCACTGCTCCGATCGTGTGAACATTTCACTATGACCATAACTGCTCCCATTGTGTGAACATTTCACTGTATGACCATCACTGCTCTCATTGTGTGAACATTTGACTGTATGACATCACTGCTCTAATTGAGTGAAAATTTCACTTTGACCATCACTGCTCCCATTATATGAATATTTCACTGTATGACCATCACTGCTCTCATTGTGTGAACATTTCACTATGACCATCACTCTCCAATTTTGTGAACATTTCACTGAATGACCATCACTCTCCAATTTTGTGAACATTTCACTGTATGACCATTACTGCTCCCATTTTGTGAACATTTCACTGTGTGACCATCACTGCTCTCATTGTGTGAACATTTCACTATGACCATCACTGCTCCCATTGTGTGAACATTTCACTGTATGGCCATCACTGTTCCCATTATGTGAACATTTCACTATGACCATCACTGCTCCCATTGTGCGAACATTTCAATGTATGACCATCACTGCTCCCATTGTGTGAACATTTCACTATGACCACCACTGCTCCCATTATGTGAACATTTCACTGTATGACCATCACTGCTCTCGTTGTGTGAACATTTCACTATGACCATCACTGCTCCCATTGTGTGAACATTTCACTGTATGACCATCACTGCTCCCATTGTGTGAACATTTCACTGTATGACCATCACTGCTCTCATTGTGTGAACATTTCACTGTATGAACATCACTGCTCTCATTGTGTGAATATTTCACTATGACCATCACTGCTCCCATTGTGTGAACGTTTTACTGTCTGACCATCAGTGCTCCCAGTGTGTGAACATTACACTGTATGACCATCACTGCTCTCATTGTGTGAACATTTCACTGTATGACCATCATTGCTCTCGTTGTGTGAACATTTCACTGTATGACCATCACTGCTCTCGTTGTGTGAACAGTTCACTGTATGACCATCACTGCTCTAATTGTGTGAACATTTCACTGTATGACCATCACTGCTCCCATTTTGTGAACATTTCACTATATGACCATCACTGCTCTCATTGTGTGACCATTACACTATGACCATCACTGCTCTCATTGTATGAACATTTCACTGAATGACCATAACTGCTCCCATTGTGTGAACATTTCACTGTATGACCATCACTGCTCTCATTGTGTGAATATTTCACTGTATGACCATCAATGCTCTCATTGTGTGAACATTTCACTGTATGACCATCACTGCTCTCATTGTGTGAACATTTCACTGTATGACCATCACTGCTCTCATTGTGTGAACATTTCACTGTATGACCATCACTGCTCTCATTGTGTGAACATTTCACTGTATGACCATCACTGCTCTCATTGTGTGAACATTTCACTGTATGACCATCACTGCTCTCATTGTGTGAATATTTCACTGTATGACCATCAATGCTCTCATTGTGTGAACATTTCACTGTATGACCATCACTGCTCCCATTATATGAATATCTCACTGTATGACCATCACTGCTCTCATTGTGTGAACATTTCACTCTGACCATCACTCTCCAATTGTGTGAACATTTCACTGTATGACCATCACTGCTCCCATTATGAGAACATTTCACTGTATGACCATCACTGCTCCCATTATGTGAACATTTCACTGTATGACATTCACTGCTCTCATTGTGTGAATATTTCACTATGACCATCACTGCTCCCATTCTCTGAACACGTCACTGTATGCCCATCCCTGCTCTCATTGTGTGAACATTACATTATGACCATCACTGCTCTCATTGTATGAACATTTCACTGAATGACCATCACTGCTCCCATTGTGTGAACATTTCTCTATGACCATCACTGCTCCAATTGTGTGAACATTTCAATGTATGACCATCACTGCTCCCATTGTGTGAACATTTCACTGTGACCATCACTGCTCCCATTATGTGAACATTTCACTGTATGACATTCACTGCTCTCATTGTGTGAATATTTCACTATGACCATCACTGCTCCCATTCTCTGAACACGTCACTGTATGACATTCACTGCTCTCATTGTGTGAATATTACATTATGACCATCACTGCTCTCATTGTATGAACATTTCACTGAATGACCATCACTGCTCCCATTGTGTGAACATTTCTCTATGACCATCACTGCTCCCATTGTGTGAACATTTCAATGTATGACCATCACTGCTCCCATTGTGTGAACATTTCACTGTGACCATCACTGCTCCCATTATGTGAACATTTCACTGTATGACATTCACTGCTCTCATTGTGTGAATATTTCACTATGACCATCACTGCTCCCATTCTCTGAACACGTCACTGTATGCCCATCCCTGCTCTCATTGTGTGAACATTACATTATGACCATCACTGCTTTCATTGTATGAACATTTCACTGAATGACCATCACTGCTCTTATTGTGTGAACATTTCTCTATGACCATCACTGCTCCCATCGTGTGAACATGTCACTGTATGACCATCACTGCTCCGATCGTGTGAACATTTCACTGTATGACCATCACTGCTCCCATTGTGTGAACATTTCACTGTATGACCATCACTGCTCTCATTGTGTGAACATTTGACTGTATGACATCACTGCTCTAATTGAGTGAACATTTCACTATGACCATCACTGCTCCCATTATGTGAACATTTCACTGTATGACCATCACTGCACTCATTGTGTGAACATTTCACTATGACCATCACTGCTCCCATTGTGTGAACATTTCACTGTATGGCCATCACTGCTCCCATTATGTGAACATTTCACTATGACCATCACTGCTCCTATTGTGCGAACATTTCAATGTATGACCATCACTGCTCCCATTGTGTGAACATTTCACTATGACCACCACTGCTCCCATTATGTGAACATTTCACTGTATGACCATCACTGCTCTCGTTGTGTGAACATTTCACTATGACCATCACTGCTCCCATTGTGTGAACATTTCACTGTATGACCATCACTGCTCTCATTGTGTGAACATTTCACTGTATGAACATCACTGCTCTCATTGTGTGAATATTTCACTGTATGACCATCAATGCTCTCATTGTGTGAACATTTCACTGTATGACCATCACTGCTCCCATTATATGAATATCTCACTGTATGACCATCACTGCTCTCATTGTGTGAACATTTCACTCTGACCATCACTCTCCAATTGTGTGAACATTTCACTGTATGACCATCACTGCTCCCATTATGTGAACATTTCACTGTGTGACCATCACTGCTCTCATTGTGTGAACATTTCACTATGACCATCACTGCTCCCATTGTGTGAACATTTCACTATGACCATCACTGCTCCCATTATGTGAACATTTCACTGTATGACATTCACTGCTCTCATTGTGTGAATATTTCAATATGACCATCACTGCTCCCATTCTCTGAACACGTCACTGTATGCCCATCACTGCTCTCATTGTGTGAACATTACATTATGATCATCACTGCTCTCATTGTATGATCATTTCACTGAATGACCATCACTGCTCCCATTGTGTGAACATTTCTCTATGACCATCACTGCTCCCATCGTGTGAACATGTCACTGTATGACCATCACTGCTCCGATCGTGTGAACATTTCACTATGACCATCACTGCTCCCATTGTGTGAACATTTCATTATATGACCATCACTGCTCTCATTGTGTGAACATTTGACTGTATGACATCACTGCTCTAATTGAGTGAACATTTCACTGTGACCATCACTGCTCCCATTGTGTAAACATTTCACTGTATGACCTTCAATGCTCTCATTGTGTGAACATATCACTGTATGACCATCACTGCTCTCGTTGTGTGAACATTTCATTTTGACCATCACTGCTCCCATTATATGAATATTTCACTGTATGACCATCACTGCTCTCATTGTGTGAACATTTCACTATGACCATCACTCTCCAATTGTGTGAACATTTCACTGTATGACCATCACTGCTCTCATTGTGTGAATATTTCACTGTATGACCATCAATGCTCTCATTGTGTGAACATTTCACTGTATGACCATCACTGCTCCCATTATATGAATATCTCACTGTATGACCATCACTGCTCTCATTGTGTGAACATTTCACTCTGACCATCACTCTCCAATTGTGTGAACATTTCACTGTATGACCATCACTGCTCCCATTATGTGAACATTTCACTGTATGACCATCACTGCTCTCATTGTGTGAACATTTCACTATGACCATCACTGCTCCCATTGTGTGAACATTTCAATGTATGACCATCACTGCTCCCATTGTGTGAACATTTCACTATGACCATCACTGCTCCCATTATGTGAACATTTCACTGTATGACATTCACTGCTCTCATTGTGTGAATATTTCACTATGACCATCACTGCTCCCATTCTCTAAACACGTCACTGTATGCCCATCCCTGCTCTCATTGTGTGAACATTACATTATGACCATCACTGCTCTCATTGTATGAACATTTCACTGAATGACCATCACTGCTCCCATTGTGTGAACATTTCTCTGTGACCATCACTGCTCCCATCGTGTGAACATGTCACTGTATGACCATAACTGCTCCCATTGTGTGAACATTTCACTGTATGACCATCACTGCTCTCATTGTGTGAATATTTCACTGTATGACCATCACTGCTCTCTTTGTGTGAACATTTCACTATGACCATCACTCTCCAATTTTTTGAACATTTCACTGAATGACCATCACTGCTCCCATTGTGTGAACATTTCTCTATGACCATTTAGCTCCCATTTTGTGAACATTTCACTGTGTGACCATCACTGCTCTCATTGTGTGAACATTTCACTATGACCATCACTGCTCCCATTGTGTGAACATTTCACTGTATGGCCATCACTGTTCCCATTATGTGAACATTTCACTATGACCATCACTGCTCCTATTGTGCGAACATTTCAATGTATGACCATCACTGCTCCCATTGTGTGAACATTTCACTATGACCACCACTGCTCCCATTATGTGAACATTTCACTGTATGACCATCACTGCTCTCGTTGTGTGAACATTTCACTATGACCATCACTGCTCCCATTGTGTGAACATTTCACTGTATGACCATCACTGCTCCCATTGTGTGAACATTTCACTGTATGACCATCACTGCTCTCATTGTGTGAACATTTCACTGTATGAACATCACTGCTCTCATTGGGTGAATATTTCACTATGACCATCACTGCTCCCATTGTGTGAACGTTTTACTGTCTGACCATCAGTGCTCCCAGTGTGTGAACATTTCATTGTATGACCATCACTGCTCTCGTTGTGTGAACATTTCACTATGACCATCACTGCTCCCATTGTGTGAACATTTCACTGTATGACCATCATTGCTCTCGTTGTGTGAACATTTCACTGTATGACCATCACTGCTCTCGTTGTGTGAACATTTCACTGTATGACCATCACTGCTCTCATTGTGTGAACATTTGACTGTATGACATCACTGATCTAATTGAGTGAACATTTCACTATGACCATCACTGCTCCCATTATGTGAACATTTCACTGTATGACCATCACTGCACTCATTGTGTGAACATTTCACTATGACCATCACTGCTCCCATTGTGTGAACATTTCACTGTATGGCCATCACTGCTCCCATTATGTGAACATTTCACTATGACCATCACTGCTCCTATTGTGCGAACATTTCAATGTATGACCATCACTGCTCCCATTGTGTGAACATTTCACTATGACCACCACTGCTCCCATTATGTGAACATTTCACTGTATGACCATCACTGCTCTCGTTGTGTGAACATTTCACTATGACCATCACTGCTCCCATTGTGTGAACATTTCACTGTATGACCATCACTGCTCCCATTGTGTGAACATTTCACTGTATGACCATCACTGCTCTCATTGTGTGAACATTTCACTGTATGAACATCACTGCTCTCATTGTGTGAATATTTCACTGTATGACCATCAATGCTCTGATTGTGTGAACATTTCACTGTATGACCATCACTGCTCCCATTATATGAATATCTCACTGTATGACCATCACTGCTCCCATTGTGTGAACATTTCACTATGACCATCACTCTCCAATTGTGTGAACATTTCACTATGACCATCACTGCTCCCATTATATGAATATCTCACTGTATGACCATCACTGCTCTCATTGTGTGAACATTTCACTATGACCATCACTCTCCAATTGTGTGAACATTTCACTGTATGACCATCACTGCTCCCATTGTGTGAACATTTCACTGTATGACCATCACTGCTCTCATTGTGTGAACATTTCACTATGACCATCACTGCTCCCATTGTGTGGACATTTCACTGTGTGGCCATCACTGCTCCCATTATGTGAACATTTCACTATGACCATCACTGCTCCTATTGTGTGAACATTTCAATGTATGACCATCACTGCTCCCATTGTGTGAACATTTCACTATGACCATCACTGCTCCCATTATGTGAACATTTCACTGTATGACATTCACTGCTCTCATTGTGTGAATATTTCACTATGACCATCACTGCTCCCATTCTCTGAACACGTCACTGTATGCCCATCACTGCTCTCATTGTGTGAACATTACATTATGACCATCACTGCTCTCATTGTATGATCATTTCACTGAATGACCATCACTGCTCCCATTGTGTGAACATTTCTCTATGACCATCACTGCTCTCATCGTGTGAACATGTCACTGTATGACCATCACTGCTCCGATCGTGTGAACATTTCACTATGACCATCACTGCTCCCATTGTGTGAACATTTCACTATATGACCATCACTGCTCTCATTGTGTGAACATTTGACTATATGACATCACTGCTCTAATTGAGTGAACATTTCACTGTGACCATCACTGCTCCCATTGTGTAAACATTTCACTGTATGACCTTCAATGCTCTCATTGTGTGAACATATCACTGTATGACCATCACTGCTCTCGTTGTGTGAACATTTCACTATGACCATCACTGCTCCCATTATATGAATATTTCACTGTATGACCATCACTGCTCTCATTGTGTGAACATTTCACTATGACCATCACTCTCCAATTGTGTGAACATTTCACTGTATGACCATCACTGCTCCCATTGTGTGAACATTTCACTGTATGACCATCACTGCTCTCATTGTGTGAACATTTCACTATGACCATCACTGCTCCCATTGTGTGAACATTTCACTGTGTGGCCATCACTGCTCCCATTATGTGAACATTTCACTATGACCATCACTGCTCCTATTGTGTGAACATTTCAATGTATGACCATCACTGCTCCCATTGTGTGAACATTTCACTATGACCATCACTGCTCCCATTATGTGAACATTTCACTGTATGACATTCACTGCTCTCATTGTGTGAATATTTCACTATGACCATCACTGCTCCCATTCTCTGAACACATCACTGTATACCCATCACTGCTCTCATTGTGTGAACATTACATTGTGACCATCACTGCTCTCATTGTATGAACATTTCACTGAATGACCATCACTGCTCCCATTGTGTGAACATTTCTCTATGACCATCACTGCTCCCATCGTGTGAACATGTCACTGTATGACCATCACTGCTCCCAGCGTGTGAACATTTCACTATGACCATCACTGCTCCCATTGTGTGAACATTTCACTATATGACCATCACTGCTCTCATTGTGTGAACATTTGACTGTATGACATCACTGCTCTAATTGAGTGAACATTTCACTGTGACCATCACTGCTCCCATTGTGTAAACATTTCACTGTATGACCATCAATGCTCTCATTGTGTGAACAATTCACTGTATGGCCATCACTGCTCTCATTGTGTGAACATTACACTATGACCATCACTGCTCTCATTGTGTGAACATTTCACTGTGACCATCATTGCTCCCATTGTGTGAACATTTCACTGTGACCATCATTGCTCCCATTGTGTGAACATTTCACTATGACCATCACTGCTGCCATTGTGTGAATATTTCACTGTATGACCATCATTGCTCTCATTGTGTGCACTTTTCAGTGTATGACCATCACTGATCTCATTGTGTGAATATTTCACTATGACCATCACTGCTCCCATTGTGTGAACATTTCACTGTATGACCATCACTCCTCCCATTGTGTGAACATTTTACTGTCTGACCATCAATGCTCCCATTTTGTGAACATTTCACTGTATGACCATCACTGCTCCCATTGTATGAACATTTTACTGTCTGACCATCAGTGCTCCCATTTTGTGAACATTTCACTGTATGACCATCACTGCTCTCATTGTGTGAACATTTCACTGTATGACCATCACTGCTCTCATTGTGTGAACATTATACTATGACCATCACTGCTCTCATTGTGTGAACATTTCACTGTATGACCATCACTGCACTCATTGTGTGAACATTTCACTGTATGACCATCACTGCTCACATTGTGTGAACATTTCACTGTATGACCATCACTGCTCTCATTGTGTGAAGATTTCCCTGTGTCACCATCACGGCTCTCATTGTGTGAACATTTCACTGTATGACCATCACTGCTCCCATTGTGTGAACATTTCACTGTATGACCATCACTGCTCTCATTGTGTGAACATTTCACTGTGACCATCACTGCTCTCGTTGTGTGAACATTTCACTGTATGACCATCACTGCTCCCATTGTGTGAACATTTCACTGTATGACCATCACTGCTCTCATTGTGTGAACATTTCACTATATGACCATCACTGCTCCCAATGTGTGAACATTTCACTGTATGACCATCACTGCTCTCATTGTGTAAGCATTTCACTATATGACCATCACTGCTCCCATTGTGTGAACATTTCACTGTATGAACATCATTGCTCTCATTCTGTGCACATTTCAGTGTATGACCATCACTGATCTCATTGTGTGAATATTTCACTATGACCATCACTGCTCCCATTGTGTGAACGTTTTACTGTCTGACCATCAGTGCTCCCAGTGTGTGAACATTACACTGTATGACCATCACTGCTCTCATTGTGTGAACATTTCACTGTATGACCATCATTGCTCTCGTTGTGTGAACATTTCACTGTATGACCATCACTGCTCTCGTTGTGTGAACAGTTCACTGTATGACCATCACTGCTCCCATTGTGTGAACATTTCACTGTATGACCATCACTGCTGTCATTGTGTGAACATTTCACTGTGTGACCATCACTGCTCTCATTGTGTGAACATTTCACTGTATGACCATCACTGCTCCCATTTTGTGAACATTTCACTATATGACCATCACTGCTCTCATTGTGTGACCATTACACTATGAACATCACTGCTCTCATTGTATGAACATTTCACTGAATGACCATAACTGCTCCCATTGTGTGAACATTTCACTGTATAACCATCACTGCTCTCATTGTGTGAACATTACACTGCATGACCATCACTGCTCTCATTGTGTGAACATTTCACTGTATGACCATCACTGCTCTCATTGTGTGAACATTACACTGTATGACCATTACTGCACTCGTTGTGTGAACATTTCACTTTGACCATCACTGCTCTCATCGTGTGAACATTACACTGTGACCATCACTGCTCCCATTGTGGGAACATTTCACTGCATGACCATCACTGTTCTCATTATTTGACCATTTGGGCCAATTTTCTGCCCCTCCCCTTTAACCCCCCGTGCTCCAGGTTTAAATCCTAACGGCCCTTTAACGGTTTCCCGCTCGAGCTTAGCGAGCGTCATCTCCCATTGTGACATCAGGGGCCCCGCTACAGGGCCACGTGACTCAGCCGCCCCACCCCCACTGCACTGCTTCTGCAGGCTATCTGGGGCTGAATGTTCCCCAATGGGGCACTGGGAAAATGCATAGACAAGAAAGGCCCAATGCGGGGCTCAATCTGGGTTGCAGTGGGACACTGACAATTGTACTCAGTATTCCTGGGTCTGTATCCCAGTGCAGAGTGAGACTCTATAACAAGTGTCCCTTTGTATAGTGTGTGTCTTCCAGTGAGGAGTCAGACTCTGTAACAAGTGTCCCTGTGTACAGTGTGTGTCTCCTAGTGAGGAATCATACTCTGTCACAAGTGTCCCTGTGTACAGTGTGTGTCTCTCCCAGTGAGGAGTCAGACTGTGTAACAAGTGTCCCTGTGTACAGTGTGGGTCTCTCCCAGTGAGGAGTCAGACTCTGTAACAAGTGACCCTGTGTACAGTGTGGGTCTCTCCCAGTGAGGAGTCAGACTCTGTAACAAGTGTTCCTGTGTACAGTGTGGGCCTCTCCCAGTGAGGAGTCAGACTGTGTAATAAGTGTCCTTGTGTACAGTATGGGCCTCTCCCAGTGAGAAGTCAGACTCTGTAACAAGTGTCCCTGTGTACAGTGTGTGTCTCTCCCAGTGAGGAGTCAGACTATGTAACAAGTGTCCCTGTGTACAGTGTGGGTCTCTCCCAGTGAGGAGTCAGACTCTGTAACAAGTGTCTTGACATCCCTCCACGATCTCTCCACTCCTCTGACTGCTTTCGCATTCTCGATTTTCATCGCTCCACTCTTGCCTCAGGCTTTAACCTCTAAAACACAAGAGCCACAATCGAACAGGAAGTTGGTAATCCGAGGCAACAAAACCAGGGCCCAGAGAGGGAATTAAACCCCAGGTAATGAACAGACAGAACTCACATTGGCCCCTTGGGTACAACCTGTGGAGGGGGTCTTGGTCAGTCCCCTCTGGAAAGGGTCTCGCTCAGGCCCCTCTGGCGGGGGTCTCGGTCAGTTAGTCCTGGAGCAGACCTCATGGAACATGACTGGCACAGCCAGTAAATGCTGTCATCAAAAATGACACAACCAATTTGCACCCCTTTCATAATGTGTGTGTAAGATCAATGTGCATGTGTGTATAAGTTCTGTCGAGGAAATATTTAGCTTAAATTAACTCAGGCGGAGACTTTCAGAATTGCACTTCGAGAGAATTTTATTAAAAAATAGCGAGATATCTCGGAGAGCCTGCTTGGACCGTACCAAGGCAGAAGACTCTGCTCTACAAGCAAATTGTCCCTATCTTTATACAGAAATAGAATACAGAAAGAGAAAAGGAATCTTATTCATTAGTTCCGTGAGTACAAAGGTCGTCTCGGGAGGCACACACTATCTGTCCTTGCATAATTTCTCCCTGTTCACAGTCTGATAAGCAGAATATCAGGAGACTCCCTTTTAATACCAGATAGTCATTTAATTACATTTCTAAGTTTCAAGGCTAAAAAGTGTGGGTGTTGTTCTAGTCCTATTATTTCTTCAAATATAGCAAAAACAGAATTTAACCTTTCCCTTTACCATTAGCCATAGATTCATAGATTCTTTCTACCACAATTCCCTCCTTGTTGATCTTTTTTTTTAATTTTTAGATCAACACAATTTCCTGTATTCTCTTCTTGCTGAAAAGGGGGTTCATACCCTTCAGAATAGGGTCGCATTTTGAGATATTCGTCTTCATCAACCTTTTCCTCTAAGCGACTTAACCTTCCCTTCATGCACAGACTTTTCCTTTTTATTTCAGAGATCAGGCATATTACTTGACTAATTACATTTTTTTATTTTATCCACATTCCGCAAAGGATTATTAATAATACAAGCATAACCACACCTATGATTACTATGGGATGTATAGCAAGCTTCAGTACTGCTGTAGCTTTTGGGGACCATCCGGTAAACACATCCCACCAGTGGTGTACTGTCAAAGAGGTGACTTCGTCTGCGATTCTCACTAGTTGCCCCTTCTTGTAACTCATTTCGACTCTAAATTGGTGAATGTCTCTGCCTTGCTTTGACAGAGCTTCCTCAATTTTCTTGTCATTCCGTATCAAATTGTGCAGTCTGGTCAGATTAACTACAGGGGGTAAGGGTTCAATCTTGTGCATAGACAGATATTTTTCTACATTTTGCCACTGCCCAAAGGTATAAGTTCTTTTTACTTCAGGGTCATACAGGGTGTAGACTCTTCTCACGCATTTATTAATGGAGGGTTTATACAAAATTCCATCCAGATAGACAGGTTTATTTCCTGTCACACAGATCTCATTCTGTCCTATTTCCGTAATATCAGTGTCATTTGTTGGCTTTAATTCCCATTTACATACTCCAATGGAGTGCTGCAGTGAGCATGGTTCGTGTATGGCGGTCTGATTGGGACATACCATTCCGAATGGCCACCTAGCACATCCACTCTGGTGATGTGTCATATTCTTCTCATCGACCCAATCTCCTTTAAATTCTAGGTACCAGAAGTTCTGTCCAAACAGCTGGGGCATTACTTGGAACTGACACCAAATTTCTTTTCGTGTCTTACTTACTATCTCCATAGTAACGTTGCATCCTTTTGAATTACAACTGGTATATCTTTTTTGAGGGTTAATGGTTAAATTAAGAAGCTTAACCCTTTTGTTAATTTCCAGCAACCTTTCCCATGTGTTAGCATGGAAGGATAATATTTTCCTTTCTAACTCGGCTCTTAATAGCTGTCTGATCATTTCTTTAAACAGGCAATGGGTGTACTTGTTTACTCCCTGTTGTTCTTTCGTTAGGTTCTCTATTTCCTTCTCTATCCCTTCATTCTGTTCCCAGGTCATTTCATTTATGACGTAACCTGATTGCTGTAATCCTTCACCCCAGGCATTTCTGATCTTTATATCTTCCCCTACCAGTCCCCCGATGGCCTGGATTTTATTTTGTAGGGTCTCGATAGCCATGGAGTTCAATGCTCCTATTCCTGCTCCCACTCCACCTAACACAGTCTCTAATACATCCCGTTTCTGAACTTTTGGGCAGTACTTTCAAGTCCAAATATTTAATTTAGTACAAGAGCAGGTACAGTTCTTCAGGCAATCGTAGTACGTCCTGGTTCAATGCCTTTTTTTTTGGCTGTATTTCGTCGGGAAAATAATATTTACAACGGGTTGCATGCACCCAATTTGGATGCTTTTCCAACTTCAGTGCGGTTCGTGTTGTTAGAATTATCTGATATGGTCCTTTCCACCTAGGAGAAAAGGATTCTTTGTTTAATGTTTTTACCAACACTTGGTCTCCAGGCCTAAAAGGGTGCATATTTCCTTCCAACGGGGGCACCTGTGTCTGCTTTATTTGTTCATGCAGACTCCTTGCTATTTCACACATGGCCTGAGCATACTTTAGTGATTTTTCATCATTCCAAATTAATGCTATTTTTTCAGCTGCCAGTGGTGGTTTTACACCAGAAGGCATTGGTCTTCCCAACAAGGCTTCACGTGGTGTCAAACCAGTGTTTCGGTTTTTCTGGTTTCTCATTGTATACAATACCAATGGTAAGGCATCTGGCCACTTTAGTCCAGTCTCCTGACATACCTTGGAAAGGGTAGATTTTATTATCCCATTTACTCTTTCTACCATTCCCGAGGACTGTGGCTGATATGGTATATGTAACTTCCACTGGAAACCTAACGCTTCTGCAAGATTTTGCACTATTTTTCTGGTGAAGTGTGTTCCCCTGTCACTGTTGGTTCCCATAGGTATCCCATATCTTGGTACTATTTCTTTAAATAGAATTTTTACTACTATTCGGGCATCGTCTCTCCTAGTGGCGTACGCTTCTACCCACCTTGTGAACATATCCACTATGACTAATAAGTACTTAAGACCTGATACTGGAGGCATGTGGACAAAATCAATTTGTAAATTTTCAAAGGGCATACTTGGCTGGGGTAGATGATCATATTCAGCCGGTGTTTTACCTCTGTTATTTTGTTGACAAATTTGGCATGTTCTAGCAACTTTCTCAATTACTACTGTTATTCCTGGTGCATACCACTGTGCATTAATAGCATGTATCATCCCTCCTTTGCCCATGTGAGCCTGACCGTGTGTTAGGCGAGACAGGGGCAAAAATAGAGATCTAGGGCAAACAGTTCGCCCATCAGGGTGGCACCAGATGTCGTTTCTGAGAAAACAACCCTGGTTTTCCCAAGTTCTTCTTTCTTGCATGGTAACTTGTTGTTGGGCTGTTTTAAGTTGTTGGATGTCAAGTACCTGTGGAGGGGAAACTGAGACTGCTTGAAGGCAGTCTGCCTGTGCCGAAGCGGCCTGTTTGGCTGCCTCGTCAGCCCTCCTATTTCCTACTGATACTTCATCCTCACCGGTTGATAACGGCTACCTTACTTGGCAACTGAATGGCATCTAATAGATTAAGCACAGTTGAAAGTGCTTAATATGTTTCCACCAGAGGTGATAAAGTCTCTGTTTTTCCACAGTTGTCCAAAATCATGGACTACACCGAATGCATATCTAGAATCAGTATAGATATTAGCAGTTTGATCTTTAGCTATTATACATGCTCTAGTGAGGGCGAACAATTCAGCAGCCTGAGCCGAGGTTCCGGGAGGCAGGGCGAATGCTTCAACAGTTTCGTGGGGATTTACAATAGCATAGCCTGCCAACAGCAAGTCATCCGACGGCCTGTACGATGATCCATCCATATAGAGAATAAGATCAGGATTGTCCATGGGCTCTGTGAGCAAATCTGGTCTTGGTAAGGTGGCTATTTCCACCGTTAACAGACAATCATGCTGGTCTGGATCCTCTACTTCTTTGGTAGGAAGAAAGGTGGCTGGGTTCACTACTGGTGCACGTCGAAAGGTATAGTTAGGGTGGGACAGCAGTAATACTTCATAACCTGTTCTTCTTGACGCTGTAAAGTGTTGTGTGGCAGCTGAATTCAAAAGTAATAACACAGCATGGGCTGTAATGACAGTACATGGATAATCCAAAACAATAGGTACCGACTTCTCCACCATGACCGCAATAGCAGCTACAGCACATAGACATGCTGGCATTCCCCTTACTACTGGAGGCAGCAAAACCGAATAATAAGCAACTGGTCTATTTCCCCCACCATGTTCTTGGGTTAGTATTGCGGTTGCAAATCCTTCTTTCTCGTTCACATACATCTGAAAAGGTTTACCATAATTTGGAAGTCCCAACGCCGGAGCATTAGTAATGGCTTTCTTTAACTGTTTAAATGCCTCCTCTCTCTCTGGGGTCCACTCCACCTTGGGTGGGGCATCATTTAGGGCAGCTGATCTTAGGACCGCATCCCATTCTCGATAATCGGGGATCCATTGTCTACAGTACCCAACCATCCCCAAAAATGACAAGATATCCTTCTTTGTCTTTGGTATGGTGGCACTTTGAATTGTCTGAATTCTTTCTGGTCCTAGCTGCCTCTGCCCTTGAGATATGTGAAAACCCAGTACTGGACTTGAGTCTGACAAAATTGTAACTTTGGTAACGACACTCGGTGCCCTCTTTCACATAGGTGCTGTAACAGTTTTAGGGAGTCTTGCATGCACCTGTATCCGTGGCTAGAAGCCACAAGCAAATCGTCCGCATACTGCAACAGCACAGACTGGTCTGATAATGAACAGTCTTCAAGGTCCCTTTTTACGGCTGCTGCATATACTGCGGGGCTTTCGGTGTATCCTTGGGGCAATCTGGTCCGTGTGTACTGCTGCTTCTTGTGGGTGAAAGCAAACAGATACTGACTTTCTTGATTTAACGGGATGGAGAAAAAAGCTGAACACAGGTCTATCACAGTAAAGACAGTTGCTGTTGGTGGTATAGCAGATAGTATAATGTTGGTGTCCGGTACCACAGGGGTGATAGGGACTACTATCTTATTAATAGCTCTCAGATCTTGCACAAATCTCCATTCATTCGGCCTATTAACCTTTGGTATGGGCAGTATCGGAGTGTTACACAGGCTCTGTGTCTTTTTTAAAACTCCTTGTTCCAACAATGCAGAAATGACTGGCTCTATCCCATTTTCTGCCTCTGGAGGCAGTCTGTACTGCCTAATGCTTGGTAACACGGCGTTCTTTATCAATTGTACCCGATGGGGTACTGCAGAATGAACTTGCCTAACATGATTCTTATGCTTTGCCCAAAGTTCAGAAGATACTTGATTCAATGCCATTGGCAGCTTAGTGCTTGGTTGTTCCGGGGGTTGCTGTTCTTCAAAAGTGGAGGCATGATTTTTACCTTTCCACTGGAGAATCCCCCTGTTGTGGGTGATAAAATCTATCTGAACATTTTGCAGTTTTATTACTGCCCAAGGTTGATAGCCTTGTTGCTGTTTTTCTTTTTCTATTCCTACAATCATCGGACCCATATCTTTAGATTTCGCTGGCGGTTTTACAGCCAATGTCAGATGGGGTATCGAGTTCGCTTCTCTATACCGCTGCTGCTGTAAGGGTGTCAAATCAATGGCTACCCCCAATCCTTCGGGTCCAAAATAAATGCAGGGCGTAGCCTCTATTATTTCTTCTTTGTTCAAAAAGGATTGTACCAGATACTGGTAAGTTTCAGCTCTTTGGCGAGTGTACCAGGCTGTACAGTGAAGCTGAACTGCCTCAAAGCTTGTTAAAATTATATACATCAATTCTTCAGTATTGGGATCGATTTTAGCTTTTAAATTTTGTATAACTTCATGTATCAAAGGGGAGTAGAAATTGCCATTCAATTGCCAACAATAGAGGGCAGCCTTTTCTTTGTTATCCTCCCTTTTCTCTTCTTTAATCCCATTAAAGAACTGATGAATTTTATTTGGAGGGAGCTCCATGTACATTCCTTCCTTTGTACAATAAATTGTGGCTCCTAGTTTGCACAAAGTCTGTCTTCCCAATAAAGGGAGAGGTGTTGTTTTAGAGACTATCAAAGTCTCATCATTAACTGGTTGTCCTTTAATTATCAATTTGGTAGGTTCAGATAAAAATTATTTCATGGGGATACCGGCCACACCCATACTTAAGACGGTGGTGTTGCTTACAGGTAATCCCACAGAGGATGGTACAGAAGACATAGTAGCACCGGTATCCACCAGGAACTTCACATAAGTGTCTCCTACTGTTACTACTGCCAGAGGGTTTTCTTCTATGTCCGCTGATAGGCGGAGGGCTGGCGCCTGTACCACTAAGCCTCCGGGGCATCCCTATGCTGATTGGTGCGGGTTGGGGTTAGAGAACGAAAACTGAGGGGCCAAGGGAGGTGGAGGTTCGGGGAAACCCCCTTGTAACCCTCCACCCTGTTTCGGGGGGCATCTGCAATCGTGAGCCCAATGCCCTTTTCTTCCGCAATTTCTATACTCATCTTGAGAGCGGTCTCTTTGGGGCCACTGTCCTCTCCCTCTTCCTCGTCCTCGTCCCCCATATCCTCCTCTATTATTCTGCGCTTGTCCTCTTCCTTTTTGCTGATACTACTGACCTGCTGTTTTAGCCTTGTTTTCCTTATAGGTGAATAGTCCCTCCCTATCCATGTTGGCCAGTACTGTGATCGTTTCTTTCCAACTTTTTCATTGCCAGTCCAAGACCTTAATTTTGTATGTTCTTGCTTGTTGCGGCAACATGCAATTTAGCAAGGTTTGTACTGCCAAAGGTTCATTTTGATCCATCGGGATTCCTGCATGTTCATCCCAAATATTTTTCCATCTACCAGCAAAATCTATCATTGATTATTCTGCTTTCTGCAGACAGCGTGTGACTTCCCCTATATCTCCGTGCTTTTTAGCTCCCTTTAATATGGCATCCTTGCCCCTGTGTTGCAACCAATGTTCCCGGGACTCATTTCCTTCTTCCTCATTGTCTTCTCGCCAATCCCCATTTTCGCCGGCGGGTATAGGGAACATGTCTTTCACCCCCTGCCAAGTGGACCCATATGCTGCCTGCAGTAATAATTTCACATCTCAGGGGAGGGGGTTATATATGGTACAGGTTTGCTCAAGCCAGTTGTGAAAGGCTACTGGCTTCTTAACAGGGTTAGGGGCAGCTGATATCATATCCCGAGCCTCCCCCGGTGTCCAGGGCTTTAGAACAGCAGTTGTTCCGATCATTACACGGGGAGCCTGTAACGGGGGGATAGTGGTGGAATCAGCCTGCCTCACAGTGGTCCTGGTACTCATTCCTGGATTAGGGGGGGTGTCGTTATTCTCGATTCCTCCATCCGCCCCCCCTTCTCCATTTTCATCTTCTGGTGGGTCTTGTGGGTGGACTCGTCGCCTGGAGGCCTGATCTAGCTGGGCGGCCACTATTTCTATAATTTCCTGCCAATCATCCGGCTTGGTGGTTGGAAGACGGGGATATAAGCTGACAGGGGAAGCGGTCATAACCGGGGCACTCGGGGGGCTGTAAGAGGGAGGGGGCTTTTTGCCACCTCAGTCCATTTTTTAAAACAATTCTCCATATAGTCTTTATCCCAAGTGGGGTCCCCTGCCCCATCTTTGGTGGTCTGTCTCCATTCCTCAATTAAGGACAATTTAAAACTTCCTCCATATGGCCAATCCCCATCAGACCAGCCGTACAAATCGCTACTAAACGTTACCGCATATCTGTCGTCTCCTGTTTCTTTAATTACAGTGTCCGCCGGCGAGCCGGGCGGCACAATAGGATCTCCTACCTTCTCTCGTTGCTTTGCTACCTTACGGGATTCTTTTCTCAGTTTTAGGATGTACTTTCATTCTTTCAGTTGAGAGGTCATCCTTCTTTCCTTTTCTAGGAGCTGGGCGCGAGCGCCCTGTTCGACTAGAGTCATTTCCCATTCTTCCGGGTGCAACGTCTCGCGATCTTTTCTGAATTGAGAGTTAGGACAATCCTACAAAATATACAATAATTTACAAAGCGCTCACCGGTGTTCTCTTTTCTGCTCAGCTCGGGGTCTCCTTTTGCCTTTTTGTTATTTTAGCTTCTTTGCGGTAGCTACCTTAAATTATGCCTCACCCTTCAGGGGATCTCGGCGACCCGTCCCCCTTTTGCTAAGCCGGCCTAGGCACCTTCCTCCTTTCAGCTAGGAAGGTCCTTAAAATTCCTCTTTTCTCTTTAAAAGTTAAATTTAGTTCTTTTGGATCTCGTTTTTTTTTTAGAGATCCTGCCGACTACGCCAGAATCTGTCGAGGAAATATTTAGCTTAAATTAACTCAGGCGGAGACTTTCAAAATTGCGCTTCGAGAGAATTTTATTAAAAAATAGCGAGATATCTCGGAGAGCCTGCTTGGACCGTACCAAGGCAGAAGACTCTGCTCTACAAGCAAATTGTCCCTATCTTTATACAGAAATAGAATACAGAAAGAGAAAAGGAATCTTATTCATTAGTTCCGTGAGTACAAAGGTTGTCTCGGGAGGCACACACTCTATCTGTCCTTGCATAATTTCTGCTGTTCACAGTCTGATAAGCAGAATATCAGGAGACTCCCTTTTAATACCAGATAGTCATTTAATTACATTTCTAAGTTTCAAGGCTAAAAAGTGTGGGTGTTGTTCTAGTCCTATTATTTCTTCAAATATAGCAAAAACAGAATTTAACCCTTCCCTTTACCATAAGCCATAGATTCATAGATTCTTTCTTCCACAAGTTCAGTTTGTTCGAGCATCAATCTTAGTTCAAAGTGGGTGGGAAGGCGAGTGTGTGTGTGTGTGAGAGAGAGAGATAGAGAGAGAGACAGTCAGTGAGAGAGAGAGACAGTCAGTGAGAGAGAGAGAGAGAGCAGTGAGAGAGAGAGAGAGTCAGTGAGAGAGCGAGAGAGAGAGTCAGTGAGAGAGAGAGAGTCAGTGAGAGAGAGAGAGGGAGACAGTCAGTGAGAGAGAGAGAGAGAGTCAGCGAGAGAGAGAGAGAGACAGTCAGTGAGAGAGAGAGAGAGAGAGAGAGAGACAGTCAGTGAGAGAGAGAGAGAGAGAGAGAGACATGAAATCAAAAGGCAAGATGCAGAATCCATGGGTATTCAACATTCAGGAAGGATAGAATAAAAGGAAAAGGAAGTGGGGTAGCATTGCTGGTTAAAGAGGAGATTAATGCAATAGTTAGGAAGGACATTAGCTTGGATGATGTGGAATCTATATGGGTAGAGCTGCAGAACACCAAAGGGCAAAAAACATTAGTGGGAGTTGTCTACAGACCTCCAAACAGTAGCAGTGATGTTGGGGAAGGCATCAAACAGGAAATTAGGGGTGCATGCAATAAAGGTGCAGCAGTTATCATGGGTAACTTTAATATGCATATAGATTGGGCGAACCAAACTGGAAGCAATACGGTGGAGGAGGATTTCCTGGAGTGCATAAGGGATGGTTTTCTTGACTAATATGTCGAGGAACCAACTAGGGGGGAGGCCATCTTAGACTGGGTGTTGTGTAATGAGAGGATTAATTAGCAATCTCGTTGTGCGAGGCCCCTTGGGGAAGAGTAACCATAATATGGTGGAATTCTACATTAGGATGGAGAATGAAACAGTTAATTCAGAGACTTTGGTCCAGAACTTAAAGAAGGCTAACTTTGAAAGTATGAGGTGTGAATTGGCTAGGATAGATTGGCGAATGATACTTAAGGGGTTGACTGTGGATGGGCAATGGCAGACATTTAGAGACTGCATGGATGAACTACAACAATTGTACATTCCTGTCTGGCGTAAAAATAAAAAAGGGAAGGTGGCTCAACCGTGGCTATCAAGGGAAATCAGGGATAGTATTAAAGCCAAGGAAGTGGCATACAAATTGGCCAGAAATAGCAGCGAATCCAGGGATGGGAGAAATTTAGAACTCAGCAGAGGAGGTACCAGGGTTTGATTAGGGCAGGGAAAATAAAGTACGAGAAGAAGCTTGCTGAGAACATTAAGACGGACTGCAAAACATGTCTATAGACATGTAAAGAGAAAAAGGTTAGTAAAGACAAATGTAGGTCCCCTGCAGTCAGAATCAGGGGAAGTCATAACGGGGAACAAAGAAATGGCAGACCAATTGAACAAGTACTTCGGTTCGGTATTCACTAAGGAGGACACAAACAACCTTCCGGATATAAAAGGGGTCAGAGGGTCTAGTAAGGAGGGGGAACTGAGGGAAATCCTTATTAGTCGAGAAATTGTATTGGAGAAATTGATGGGATTGAAGGCCGATAAATCCCCAGGGCCTGATGGTCTGCACCCTAGAGTACTTAAGGAGGTGGCCGTGGAAATACCGGATGCATTGACAGTCATTTTCCAACATTCCATAGACTCTAGATCAGTTCCTATGGAGTGGAGGGTAGCCAATGTAACCCCACTTTTTAAAAAAGGAGGGAGAGAGAAAACGGAATTATAGACCGGTCAGCCTGACATCGGTAGTGGGTAAAATGATGAAATCAATTATTAAGGATGTCATAGCAGCGCATTTGGAAAGAGGTGACATGATAGGTCCAAGTCAGCATGGATTTGTGAAAGGGGAATCATGCTTGAAAAATCTTCTGGAATTTTTTGAGGATGTTTCCAGTAGAGTGGATAACGGAGAACCAGTTGATGTGGTGTATTTGGACTTTCAGAAGGCTTTCGACAAGGTCCCACACAAGAGATTAATGTGCAAAGTTACAGCACATGGGATTGGGGGTAGTGTGCTGACATGGATTGAGAACTGGTTGTCAGACAGGAAGCAAAGAGTAGGAGTAAATGGGTACTTTTCAGAATGGCAGGCAGTGACTAGTGGGTTACCGCAAGGTTCTGTGCTAGGGTCCCAGCTGTTTACATTGTACATTAATGATTTAGACGAGGGGATTAAATGTAGTATCTCCAAATTTGCGGATGACACTAAGTTGGGTGGCAGTGTAAGCTGCGAGGAGGATGCTATGAGGCTGCAGAGTGACTTGGATAGGTTAGGTGAGTGGGCAAATGCACGGCAGATGAAGTATAATGTGGATAAATGTGAGGTTATCCGCTTTGGTGGTAAAAACAGAGAGACAGACTATTATCTGCATGGTGACAGATTCGGAAAAGGAGAGGTGCAACAAGACCTGGGTGTTATGGTACATCAGTCATTGAAAGTTGGCATGCAGGTACAGCAGGCGGTTAAGAAAGCAAATGGCATGTTGGCCTTCATAGTGAGAGGATTTGAGTACAGGGGCAAGGAGGTGTTACTACAGTTGTACAGGGCCTTGGTGAGGCCACACCTGGAGTATTGTGTACAGTTTTGGTCTCCTAACTTGAGGAAGGACATTCTTGCTATTGAGGGAGTGCAGCGAAGGTTCACCAGACTGATTCCCGGGATGGCGGGACTGACATATCAAGAAAGACTGGATCAACTGGCCTTGTATTCACTGGAGTTCAGAAGAATGAGAGGGGATCTCATAGAAACGTTTAAAATTCTGATGGGTTTAGACAGGTTAGATGCAGGAAGAATGTTCCCAATGTTGGGGAAGTCCAGAACCAGGGGCCACAGTCTAAGGATAAGGGGTAGGCAATTTAGGACCGAGATGAGGAGAAACTTCTTCACCCAGAGAGTGGTGAACCTGTGGAATTCTCTATCACAGAAAGTTGTTGAGGCCAATTCACTAAATATATTCAAAAAGGAGTTAGATGTAGTCCTTACTACTAGGGGGATCAAGGAGTATGGCGAGAAAGCAGGAATGGGGTACTGAAGTTGCATGTTCAGCCATGAACTCATTGAATGGCGGTGCAGGCTCGAAGGGCCGAATGGCCTACTCCTGCACCTATTTTCTATGTTTCTATGTTTCTCCTGACAGTCCTGTTACCTCATCACTCACCCCACTGCTGAGATTTCCAGGAGTAATCGGGTAAGGTCAATGCTCTCCCCATTCATTGCCATCATTTGAACCACATCTGTTACATCCTGCACCTCAGGAGAGTGCGGTCGACCTCTCCATCCCCTCCTCCCCATGGGTGTGGCTCACAACCCACCACTGGGACCCGCAGCCTGGGACGGTGGGGCCCTGGGCGTGCCTCGCTGCACCCCACCACTGGGACTCACAACCTCGGAAGGTGGGGCCCTGGGTGTGCTTCGCTGCACCCAACCACTGGGACCCAGAATCTCGGAAGGTGTAAAACCATGGAATGTCCCATTAGCACTACAACCACTAGTCATGGAAGGGGCTGTCATCGCAATGAGCGGCACCTCATCCAAAGTCAGTGCAACAGTGGGGGCTTCATCCAGCTCCATCCCCTCCCCCTCACCCACATGTTCTTGGTTTGGAGGGTTGGATTCAAAGATGTTATCCTGTTCAGGCTGGTCCTCGTCCGAATTTGCTTCTACATCGTCAGGGTCGGCCTCATGTTCTGCAAAATATAACAGAACACAGACAAATAGTTAGCAGCAGAGGAGGGGGTATGATGGGTGACATGAGTAGGCTCACACAGTGCAGGCAGCAGGCTGATTTGAAGGACCACGATGAATCTGCAGGACTTACCCTCTGCCTCGAGTGTGGATCCAGCTTGTGCAGTGGTGGTTGCTTTTCTCCACGCAGGACCCATCAAAGCAGTGACCCTCTCTTCCAAGGGTGTCAGTGGGTGCAGATTTGCCGGGCCGCCTCCTATTCAAGTTCTTTCTCTTTTATTATGTGCCACCTTCCTCTGCAAAGATGAAAACATAACTTTTTAGAGAGGGTGTCTTTCTGCTGGGTGGGACATATACAGCCGGTCACATTTACAATTGCAATTCCAGTGAATAAATGAAAATATTACTTACACTAACTACTTGACGAAGGTCCTGCCACTTCTTTTTACACTGGCCTCCAGATCTCATGGTGGTCACCATTGCACAGTAATCTGCAGCTTGGTTCCAGTGTTTCTTTATTTCTTTGGGTGCAACTTTTATGTGACCTCTGCTGGTGTCCAGCTCCTGCCATCTGTTCTCAATCACGGTAACTAGTGCCTCCACTTCATCCTGTAAGAATTTCTTGGTCCTTGGCACTGTGTTGCATCTTGTACTGCTGCAGCTGTGATTTTTCCAATGCTGTCACGCAGCACTCACTGTTCTAACACACACAACTGGCGCTTTAAAAATGGCCATTGCCAACTCGGAGCAGTACTGCGCATGCGCGTCCATTACAACGACGTCAGAAACGTAACTTTTTTTCCGCGCATGTGCAGAAGGTGCAGCGTCGTTTATTCGGCGCAGACAGCAGGCTCCACCTCACCGAGGGAACAGGACACGTTGCCCGGTGCCAAATTTGAATTACAGATTGGTAAAAATATGGCAAATTATTTCCGGCGCATTTCTGGCCTAGAAAAATGGCCGTAACGCTGGCAATATGACAGAAAGCGAGCTTGGGAAAAATTAAGATCAATGCAATGAAATGTGACTTTTTGGTTTTAAACTTCCAATAAGGCAGTTATCCCTCTGCTGGCTGGCCTGTGAGTGTTTGTGAGAGAGAGAGGGAGAGGGAGTGCAAAACCTATTGGTCTGCTGTCTTATTACCTGCTGTTGTTGTAATGTATGTACATAAGATCTGCCCACCAATAGGGGGCACCACTGTCGGAGGTCCTAGGATCATAGTTACACTCGTGCTGAGCTCGGTATATAATCTGAACTTTACCTTTGTATCTTCACTTCTGGAAGCCATTAAAGACTGACCAGGTTACACCTAGTCACTGGCTCTCAGTACGGAGTTCATTGTATCATTTCATACACCATAACTGGTGACGAGGCAAATACGTAACCACGCAAAAATATAGCGAGCACAGCACGATCGAGTACTGTTGGAATTCTTGAGAGATTCAATGAGAGAGGATTGGGGAGATTTTACGGATCGTCTTGACCAGTATATCGTGGCAAACGACCTAAACAAAGACAAGGATGCAGAGAAGCACAGGGCAGTTCTTCTCACCGTCTGTGGCCCCACGATCTATGCACTCATCAAGAATCTGCTCTCACCCACTCTTCCTACAGAAAAGAATTACAAAGAACTGTGTGCTCCAATTCGGGAACATCTTAAACCCACGGAAGGAATCCTCATATCCAGATATCGCTTCTATACGCACATTTGTCCAGAAGGCCAGGACGTAGTGGCATTTGTTGCCGACCTGAGACATCTTGCAGGGCCTTGCAAATTTTGGCCTGCGTTGGAAGACATGCTGCATGACTTTTTCATGATCGGGGTCACCACGAGGCAATCTTAAGTAAGCTGCTGGCTGCGGAGATGCCGGACCTCAGCAAGGTCATCACCATCGCTCAGGCTTGCATGTCCATGCAGAAAAGCACGAAGCAGATATTGCGACAAAACAGGAACTCCACGGCAAGTACTGTGTACAAAATTGTATCGACGGCCGGCAGAGCTGCACATGGCAGGGCCTACTCGACTGCGTATGCGAAAACGGGAGTCGCTCAAAGTTCGCCAACGAGGGCCTGCTTGACTGCGTATGCGAGAATGGGAGCCGCTCAATGCCCGCTATCGGGTGCAGATCCAAGCTCAACATGTTGCCGTTGCAGGGGCAATCGCCGATCCCATCAGTGCCGCTTCAGGCAGTATGTATGCAAAGGTTGTGCGAAAACGGGGCATCTTCAGCGGATGTGTCCACAGCAGAGCAAGCGACACACCATGTGGATGATGATCAATTCAGTATGGATCTGCCGATGCAGCCCGAGGCATTTGAGAGCTCCAAGGAGGAAGTGTATAGCGTACGTGCGTTCCTAACAAAGAGCCAACCGATAATGATGGAGGTAAAATTACTAACAAAGAGCCAAACAATAATGGTGGAGGTCAAATTAAACGGCATGCCAGTATCAATGAAATTAGACACGGTGCGAGTCAATCGATAATGAGCCAGAGGATTTTCAAAAAGCTGTGGGATTCCAAGGCAGAGAGACCCAAGCTGAGTCCGATAAATGCAAAGTTGTGTAACTACACCAAAGAGCTCATATCAGTGATAAAAGTGTCGTACGAAGGAGCAAATCATGATCTACCATTATGGATTATCCCGGGCAACGGCCCATCGTTAATCGGTAGGAGTTGGCTCGAGAAAATAAAATGGAAATGGTACGATATCAAAGCTTTGTCATCAGCGGATGATGATTTGTGTGCTCAAGTGCTGAGCAAATTTCCCTCACTGTTTGAACCGGGAATTGGCAGCTTCAAGGGAGCCAAGGTGCAGATTCACCTAGGCCCAGACACAAGGCCCATCCATCACAAAGCCAGGCCGGTCCCACACTTGATGAGAGAAAAGGCCGAGCTGGAATTGGACAGGCTACAACGCGAGGGGGTCAATACCCCGGTGGAATTTAATGATTGGGCCAGTCCCATTGTTCCAGTGTTAAAGAGCGACAGCACAGTCAGGATTTGTGGAGACTATACGGTCACAATCAACCGAGTTTCGAAACGAGATCAGTACCCACTACCGAAAGCTGATGACCTGTTTGCAATGCTAGCCGGGGGAAAATTGTTCACCAAATTGGATCTAACATCTGTCTATACGACACAGGAACTGGTTGAATCATCAAAGAAACTTACGTGCAACAACACGCACAAAGGACTGTTTATTTACAACAGATGCCCTTTTGGCATTCGTTCAGCGGCAGCCATATTTCAAAGAAACATGGAGAGCCAATTGAAATCCGTTCCCAGGACCATGGTATTCCAAGACAACATCGTAGTCACAGGTCGTGACACCGCCGAGCACCTGCACAATCTGGAAGAGGTTCTGCATCGTCTGGACAAAGTGGGACATAGACAAAAACGTTCAAAGTTTCCATGGCACCAGAGGTCAAATTGCTTGAACGAAAGATTGCTGCAGACAGAATCAGGCCTACAGACTTGAAAACAGAGGCCATCAAAAATGCACCCAAACCCCAGAATGTGACGGAGCTGCGTTCGTTCCTGGGTCTTCTCAACTACTTCGCGAACTTCTTACCCAAATGGAGCATAGTATTAGAGCCTTTGCACAAGCTGCTCAGGAAAGGAGATGACTGGGTGTGGGGTGAACTTCAAGACAGAGCCTTTGAGAAGGCTAGAAATCTGCTGTGTTCCCACAAGCTACTGGTACTGTATGACCCATGCAAGCATCTAGTTTTGACCTATGATGCGTCATCCTATGGGGTCGGCTGCGTACTCCAGCAAGCCAATGAGTTAGGCAATCTACAACCAGTTGCATATGCATCTCGAGGCCTGTCCAATGCGGAAAGAGCCTGCGGCATAGTAGAGAAAGAGGCTTTAGCATGTGTTTATGGGGTAAAAAACATACACCAGTATCTGTTTGGGCTTCGCTTCGAGCTAGAAACAGATCACAAGCCACTTATATCGTAGTTCTCAGAACACAAAGGTATCAATACCAATGCGCCGTCCCACATCCAGAGGTTGGCGCTGACATTATCTGCCTATGATTATGTCATTCGCCATAGACCAGGCACCGACAGCTGCGCTGATGCATTGAGCCGGTTACCGTTGCCCACACCGGAGGTAGAAACGCCAATGCCCGCAGAGCTACTCATGGTCATGGATGCCTTTGAGAGTGAAGGGTCACCTGTCACTGCTCAACAAGTTAAAACCTGGACCAGCCAGGATCCGACCCTATCGGTTGTAAAACATTGTGTTCTTAACGGGGACTGGTTGACCATCCCCAAGGTAATGGGTGATGAAACCAAACCGTACAGCTGTCACAAAGATGAGCTTTCCAACCAGTCCGACTGTTTATTGTGGGGTAATCGTGTTGTAATGCCCAAGAAAGGCAGGGCGGGATTTGTACGGGAGTTCCATAGTACACATCCCGGTATTATCATGATGAAGGCCATCACCAGGTCCCATGTTTGGTGGCCTGGCATTGACTCGGACTTAGAGTCATGCATGCATCAGTGCAGTACTTGCATGCAGTTAAGTAATGCACCAAAGGAAGTTCCGCTCAGTCTGTGGTCATGACCATCCAAACCATGGTCTAGAATCCACATTGACTTTGCGGACCCCTTCCTCGGTACAATGTTTTTTGTGGTGGTGGATGCATACTCCCAATGGATAGAATGTGTGATCATGTCATCCAGCACTTCCACTGCCACCATTGAGAACCTGAGAGCCATGTTTGCCACACATGGTCTGCCAGACATCGTTGTCAGCGACAACGGACCGTGTTTCACGAGCCTGGAGTTTCAAGAGTTCATGAAACGCAACGGCATAAAACACGTGAGGTCAGCCCCGTTCAAACCCGCGTCCAATAGTCAAGCAGAGTGGGCAGTTCAAACCATCAAGCAGAGCCTGAAACGTGTAACTCATGGTTCCTTGCAGACACGCTTGTCACGCATACTGCTCAGTTACAGGACAAGGTCACACACGCTCACCTGTGGCACAATTGATGAAGAGAGGCCTCAAAACCAGGCTCTCTCTAGTCCACCCTGACCTTAATGATCATGTCGAAACCTGACATCAACTCTAGCAGTGATATCACGACCGCGCTGCAGTGTCACGCGACATATCTGTAAATGACCCAGTGTATGTACTTAACCATGGTCAAGGGCCCAAGTGGCTCCCGGGCAATGTTACGGATAAGGAGGGTAACCGGGTGTATATGGTTAAGCTCAAGAATAGGCAGGAAACACATTGATCAAATCAAGCTAAGACACACTGACGAACCGGAACAGTTGGAAGAATACACCGCAAGCTTAGACCAACTCACATCCAGCCATCAGAAGAACCCATTATGGTCAACGCCCAGCCCCAGTGAGAGACTCGGAAAGCACTGGGTTTGTACTGAGGCGGTCAACCAGGGAGCGAAGGGCTCCGGACCGTCAGAACTTGTAATATGGACTTGTGCCAAGAACTGGGGGGGGAATGATGTAATGTATGTACATAAGGTCTGCCCACCAAAAGGGAGCACCATTGTCGGAGGTCCTAGGGTCATCGATACACTCATGCTGGGCCTGGTATATAACTGAACTTCATCTTTGTATCTTCACTTCTGGAAGCCATTAAAGATTGATCAGGTTACACCTAGTCACTGGCTCACAGTGTATTGTATCATTGGAGTTCATTGTATCATTTCATACACCACAGTTGTATTAAACCACAGTGATTTCATTCTTGCCTGGTCCACATGTAATGCTGCTGTGTATCACTTTATTTCACTTCACTTCAAGACAGACAGTGAGATACTGAAAACTGTCTTTGTGGAGTGTCTGACAGGAAAAGTTGCTATCGGATCTTTGCATTCTTTTTATTCCACTCCACCCAAGTCAAGACAAGACATCAGAGAGTCAGTGAGAGAGAGACATGAAATCAAAAGGCAAGATGCAGAATGCAAAGCCTGTTTCTGTAGGCCGCAAAGTGAAAAGATAAGATATGAAAAGTTACTTATTTGTTTTAAATTGCTGAGAGTGTTGTGTGGCAATTTTGCAGGCTGGCCTGTGTGTGAGTGTGTGTGAGACAGAGAGAAACAGCAATCTTGTGTGTATGCCAGGCTTGTCTTTGTTCACGTTTCCTGACGTGTATATTGTTACTGAATCTCATGTCTGGAAGAAAAATCACTTTTTCCTCTGGTTCTCGACCCTTCTGCACATAGGAACAGTTTATCTCGATCTGCCCTGTCTAGACCTCTCATGATTTTGAACATCTCCATCAAATCTCCCCTCAACCTTCTCCGCTCGAAGGAGAACAAACCCAGCTTCTCCAGTCTATCCACGTAACTGAAGTCCCTCATCCCTGGAACCATTCTTGTAAATCTTTTCTGGGCCCTCTCTAAGACCTTCGCATCCTTCCTAAAGTGCAGTACCCAGAATTGGAGACGATAAATAGCGACAATACCGCCCCCCCACACCCCTCCTCACCCCCAACCCCCGGACCTAGACGGGAACACCTGAGGAGCAGCGGGGCGTAAAAGAGTGAGCAGCCCGGCCCCCGCAGGGAGCAGCCCCGCCCCCGCAGGGAGCAGCCCGGCCCGGCCCCCGCAGGGAGCAGCCCCGCCCCCACAGGGAGCAGCCCCGCCCCCGCAGGGAGCAGCCACGACCCTGCAGGGAGCAGCCTGGCCCCGCAGGGAGCAGCCCCGCCCCCACAGGGAGCAGCCACGACCCTGCAGGGAGCAGTCTGGCCCCGCAGGGAGCAGTCCCGCCCCCGCAGGGAGCAGCTCCGCCCCCGCAGGGAGCAGCCCGGCCCGGCCCCCGTAGGGAGCAGCCCCGCCCCCGCAGGGAGCAGCCCGGCCCGGCCCCCGCAGGGAGCAGCCCCACCCCCACAGGGAGCAGCCCCGCCCCCACAGGGAGCAGCCACGACCCTGCAGGGAGCAGTCCGGCCCCCACAAGTAGCAGCCCCGCCCTCGCAGGGAGCAGCCCCGCCCACCACAGGGAGCAGCCCCGCCCCCGCAGGGAGCAGCCCCGCCCCCACAGTGAGCAGCCACGACCCTGCAGGGAGCAGCCTGGCCCCGCAGGGAGCAGCCCCGCCCTCGCAGGGAGCAGCCCCGCCCACCACAGGGAGCAGCCCCGCCCCCACAGGGAGCAGTCCGGCCCCCACAGGGAGCAACCCCACCCCCACAGGGAGCAGCCCCGCCCCCACAGGGAGCAGTCCGGCCCCCACAGGGAGCAGCCACGACCCTGCAGGGAGCAGCCTGGCCCCGCCCCCGCAGGGAGCAGCCACGCCCCCGCCGGGTGCAGACTGGCCCAGCCCCCACAGGGAGCAGCCCCGCCCAGCCCCCGCAGGGTGCAGGTAAAAGAGGGCGACAAAGGAGAACATTCAATGTCACAGGAAAGCAGAGAAGTGATTGGTTGGTGAGATTTTCTCTTTTTTTCTTGCTTTAAATTAAGGGCCTTAAATTAGGGGCCGGGATTAATAACTAAAAACTAAATCTTATTAATTAAATACATTCGAGATGGCAGGGCAGGCGATGTGTTACTGTTGCAACATGTGGGAGCTGGTGGACACCATTGAGGTCCACGGCGACTGTCATGTATTCAACCAGCATTGTAACTCATGTATAAACTGACCTAAGTTGTACACCGTGAGAACACTGACCACTAGGTGGGAGACATTCCTAACCTGGACCTTCAGGTATAAAAGGGGAAGCTCCACCCACCTTCATCACTTGAGTGCTAAGGAATAAAGGACAGGTCACAGACTGACCTTCTCTCAAGCATGGGCCTCTTGTGCATTTATACTGTGTAGTAAGGACGTATCAATGGCGACAAGAAACTGGGATTTAAACCACGCGAGCATGGCCACGAGCAGAACAGACGAGAGGTACTGTGTTAAGGAATGGTTGGGACAGAGATTCAACATTGTTAAAGCAGTACACAGTTCTCCAGGCAGACAAGGGCAGTCAGGCATGCCCCAACATGTAGTCGAACCCAGAGGGGGAGTTCAACAGAGACAATGGCAAGCTGAACAGCGATTCACGCCATTGCAAGGGACAATGCAGCCAGTAATGGAGCCATCAACACCTGTTAATGGACAATAACAGGGGCAGTAAGGGACGATCGACTGGCAAGGGACCTTTTGTTTCAAACCGCAACTCATGCTGGAGGCGTGGAGGCATACATTCAACCGGAGTTTGCAGAGATGAGCAAAATACCTGCAGAAATTGCAGAAATGGACACTGGGGGAAATCGCTGGAAGCTAAAGTTCAGCGAGTTCATGTGGAGCACGTATACAGTTCATACACCAGGACGCCACCGATAATGATGAAAGTGCTCCTCAATGGCATCCCAGTATCAATGGAGTTAGACACGGGTGCCAGCCAGTCCCTGATGGGTATCAAACAGTTCGAAAAGTTGTGGGCGTCCAAGGCCAGGAGGCCAAAATTATCGCCGATTGACGCACAGCTACGGACTTACACAAAGCAGATCATTCCGGTGCTAGGCAGCGCCACGGTAGTCGTGACCCACAAAGATTCGGAGAACAGGTTGACACTCTGGATTGTCCCAGGGAACGGTCCCGCACTACTGGGGAGGAGTTGGCTTGCTGTCATGAACTGGAAATAGGGCGATGTCAATGCAATTTCCTCTGTGGAGCGAGTATCATGCTCACAGGTCCTGGACAAATTTAACTCATTATTTCAACCCGGCATTGGCACTTTCATGGGGGCCAAGGTAGTAATTCACATAAACCAGTACACCACAAGGCCAGAGCGGTGCCGTACGTGATGCGGGAAAAGATAGAAGGCGAATTGGACCGCCTGTTGAGGGAAGGCATCATCTCGCCAGTCGAATTCAGTGACTGGGCGAGCCCGATTGTGCCGGTGCTCAAGGCGGATGGGTCGGTCAGGATATGTGGCGATTACAAGGCCACCATCAATCGGGTGTCACTCCAAGTCCAGTACCCGCTACCGAGAGCGGAGGACCTCTTTGCGACGCTATCCGATGGCAAACTTTTTTCAAAATTGGACCTGACCTCAGCTTACATGACCCAGGAGCTGGCGAGTGAGTCGAAGAAGCTGACCACCATCACGACACACAAGGGGTTGTTTGAGTACAACAGATGTCCATTCGGGATTCGCTCGGCCGCCGCGATCTTCCAACGAAATATGGAAAGCCTCCTCAACGGTGGTTTTTCAGGACGACATCCTCATTACGGGTTACGATACTGAAGAACACCTCCACAACCTGGAGGAGGTGCTACGCAGACTGGACCGGGTAGGTCTGCGACTGAAAAAGGCGAAGTGCGTCTTCCTAGCTCCAGAGGTAGAATTCCTGGGGATGAGGGTAGCAGCAGACGGGATCAGCCCTACTGCATCCAAGACGGAAGCGATCCAGAGAGCACCCAGACCCCGTAACACGACGGAGCTGCGTTCGTTCCTGGGGCTCCTGAACTATTTTGGTAACTTCCTTCCCAAATTGAGCACGCTGCTAGAGCCGCTACACATGCTCCTACACAAAGGTCGTGAATGGGTCTGGGGGGACAGCCAGGAAAGGGCTTTTAAAAGAGCACACAATTTGTTATGTTCCAACAATCTGTTAACGCTATATGACCCATGTAAGAAACTTGTGTTAACGTGCGATGCGTTGTCCTATGGTGTCAGGTGTGTGTTGCAGCATGTCAATGCCAAGGGTCAGTTACAGCCAGTAGCTTGTGCCTCCAGGAGTCTGTCCCAGGCAGAAAGAGGCTATGGGATGGTAGAAAAGGAGGCGCTCGCATGTGTATATGCGGTAAAGAAAATGCACCAGTACCTATTTGGCAGGAAATTTGAGCTGGAGACAGATCACAAACCCCTAACGTCCCTTTTGGCCAACAACAAGGCCATAAATGCAAACGCATCGGCCCGCATACAGAGGTGGGCACTCACGTTAGCTGCCTATAACTACACAATTCGGAACAGACCAGGCACCGAAAACTGCGCCAATGCACTCAGCAGGCTCCCACTAGCCACCACTGAGGGGGCTACCGAGCATGGTGCGGAGATGGTCATGGCTGTTGAAGCTTTCGGAAGCGAAGGCTCACCCGTGACAGCTCGTCAGATTAAAGTCTGGACAAATGGAGACCCGCTATTGTCTCTAGTCAAAAAATGTGTCCTGAGTGGGGACTGGGCAGCCACGTACAGGGCATGCCCTGAGAAATTTAAACCATTTCACAGGCGCAAGGATGAACTCTCGATTCAGGCCGATTGCCTACTGTGGGGAAACCGCGTAGTCATGCCCCAGATGGGCAGAGAGGTGTTCATCAGAGAACTCCACAATGGGCACCCGGGCATTGTCATGATGAAGGCAATTGCCAGGTCACACGTTTGGTGGCCAGGGATAGACGCAGATCTGGAACTTTGTGTTCGCAGGTGCAACACATGTGCCCAGCTGGGCCATGCGCCCAGGGAAGCCCCCCTTAGTCCCTGGCCATGGCCCGCCAAGGCTTGGTCACGCATCCATGTGGACTACGCAGGTCCTTTCATGGGGAAAATGTTTTTGGTTGTAGTAGACGCCTACTCCAAATGGATCAAGTGTGACATTTTAAATTCAAGCACATCCTCTGCCACGGTAGAAAGTCTACGGGCAATGTTCGCCACCCACGGTCTACCGGACATCTTGGTCAGCGACAATGGCCCGTGCTTCACAAGCACTGAATTCCAGGACTTCATGGCAGGCAATGGAATTAACCATGTTAGAACGGCACCGTTCAAGCCGGCCTCAAACGGCCAGGCAGAACGAGCAGTGCAGATAATCAAACAGGAGATGCTCAGAATCCAAAGGGGTTCCCTACAAACCCGCTTATCACGCCTCCTGTTGGCCTATAGATCCCGACCACACTCGCTCACAGGGGTTCCACCCGCAGAGCTACTAATGAAAAGGACGCTCAAAACCCGATTATCCCTTATACACCCCACCATGAAAGAAATTGTCGAGAGCAGGCGCCAGTCACAATATCACTACCATGACAGGAATGCGAGGGCGCGATGTATTGATGTAAATTATCCTGTTTTTGTCCTCAACTACGCTGCAGGGCCCAAATGGCTCGATGGCACTGTGGTTGCCAAAGAGGGAAATAGGATTCTGGTAGTTAAACTTACCAATGGACAAATCTGCCGCAAACATGTGGATCAAACAAAAAGGAGGTTCAGCAACCCCATAGAAGAAGCAGAGGAAGAACACGATATAGAGTTCACTCCACCACAGGTGACCGAACACTGGAACCAAAGGGAGGAGAGCCCAGTCACTTTGGGCAGTCCGGACAAGCCTGAGGCACTGCAAACAGCAGACACTCAGGCCAGCGCCCAACAACCGGAGCACCAATTCAGGCGCTCGACAAGGGAGCATAAACCACCAGAGAGACTCAACCTGTGATCCCAATAAGACTTTGGGGGGGGGGAGGTGATGTCATGTATTCAACCAGCATTGTAACCCATGACCTAAATTGTACACCGTGAGAACACTGACCACTAGGTGGGAGACACTCCTAACCTGGACCTTCAGGTATAAAAGGGGAAGCTCCACCCACCTTCATCACTTGAGTGCTAAGGAATAAAGGATAGGTCACAGACTGACCTTCTCTCAAGCATGGGCCTCTTGTGCATTTATACTGTGTAGTAAGGACGTATCAGCGACCATATCTGCAGTAAGTGTCTGCAGCTCGAGGAATTTCGGCTCCGCGTTGGTGAGCTGGAGTCCGAGCTGCAGAGACTACAACACATCAGGGAGGGGGAGAGTTACCTGGATGCTGCGATCCAGGAGCTAGTCACACCAATTAGATGAATTAATTCAAATTCGATCCCTGGTCAGAGACAGGAGGGTGTGACTACGAGTGAGGAAGGTATGGGGACTCAGGATGTAGTGATGGAGGAGCCTCGGCCCTTGCTCTTGTCCAACAGGTTCGAGGCTCTTACTCCCTGTGTGGACGAGAGCAGGGACTGCAGGGAGGATGAGCAAACTGACCACAGCACCGTGGTACAGAGGGCCATTCAAGTGGGGGGAGTAAAAAGAAACGTTGTCGTGGTAGGGGCATAGATACCGTCCTCTGCAGCCGAGAGCATGAGTCCCGAAGGCTGTGTTGCCTGCCCGGTGCCAGGGTTAAGGACATCTCCTCTGGGCTTGAGAGGAACTTGGAGTGGGAGGGAGAAAATCCAGTTGTCATGGTCCACGTGGATATCAACGACATAGATAGGACAAAGAACGAGGTTCTGCTGAGAGAGTATGAGCAGCTAGGGGCTAAATTAAAAAGCAGAACAACAAAGGTAATAATCTCTGGATTACTACCTGAGCCACGAGCAAATTTGCATAGGGTAAATAAGATCAGAGAGTTAAACACGTGGCTCAAGACTGGTGTGGGAGAAATGGGTTTTGGTTTGTGGGACACTGGCACCAGTACTGGAGTAAGAGGGAGCTGTTCCGTCGGGACGGACTTCACTTGGACCATGCTGGGACTAGGGTCCTGGCGAATCAAATAACTGGGGCTGTAGAGAGGGCTTTAAAATAATTAGTGGGTTGGGGGGGTGCGGGAGGATTAAGGTGAGTAAAAATGTAAAAAGTCAAAGAATAAGGAGAAGGCAATAGAGCAGGTTTGCACTGGGGGAAATAATAACCATAGCGTGACAGGAAGGGACAGAATGTATAAACATAAACATAAAAATGAATCATAAAGTGGGGTCAAAGCAGGGAAAAATGATAAAAAAAAACAAATTTGAAAGCTCTTTATCTGAATGCATGCAGCATTCATAACAAAAAAGATGAGTTGATAGGAGAAATATATATAAATGGGCATGATCTGATAGCTATTACAGAGACATAGTTGCAAGGAGACCAAGGTTGGGAACTAAATATTCAGGGATATTTGACAATTCGGAAGGACTGACAGAAAGGAAAAGGAGGTGGAGTAGCTGTTAATAAAGGATGAGATCAGTGCATTAGTAATAAACGATATTGGCTCAGAAGATCAAGATGTTGAATCAGTTTGGGTGGAGATAAGGAATAATAAGGGGAAAAAAGTCGCTGGTGGGCATAGTCTATAGGCCCCCTAACGTAGCTACACTGTTGGATGGAGTGTAAATCAATGAAGGCTTGTAAAAAAGAAATGGCAATCATCAGGGGTGATTGGCCATTGGACAAAGCAAATTGGCCAGGGTAGCCTTGAGGAAGTGTTCATAGAGTGTATCCGGGATACGTTCTTTTAACAGTACATTGCGGAACCAACCAGGGAACAGGCTATCTTAGATCTGGTACTGTGCAATGAGACAGGATTAATAAACGATCTCCTAGTAAAGGGTCCTCTAGGAATGAGTGACCATAACATGGTTGAATTTCAAATTCAGTTGGAGGGTGAGAAAGTTGGATCTCAAACCAATGTCTTAAGCTTAAAAAAAGGATACTACAAAGGTATGAGGGCAGAGTTGGCTAAAGTGGACTGGGAAAATAGATTAAAGTATGGGACTGTTAATGATCAGTGGCAGATATTTAAGGAGATATTTCATAACTCGCGACAAAAATATATCCCAGTGAGAAGGAAAGATTGTAAGAGAAGGGATAACCATCCATGGCTAACTAAGGAAATAAGGGATGGTATCAAATTGAAAAAAAAGGCATACAATGTGGCCAAGACTAGTGGGAGGGCAGATGATTTGGAAAATTTTAAGGACCAGCAAAGAACAACTAAAAAAATGATAGAGAGGGAAGATAGATTATGAAAGTAAACTAGCACGAAATATAAAAACAGATAGGAAGAGTTTCTACAGGTACATAAAAAGGAAAATAGTGGCTAAAGTAAATGTTGGTCCCCTGGAGGATGAGACTGGGGAATTAATAATGGGGAACAGGGAAATACAGAGACTTTGAACAAATAGTTTGTATCAATCTTCACGGTAGAAGATTAGACTGGATGACCTTTTGTTGGACGCCGCAGATATAATGGTAAGTACTGCAGGGAATAAAATACGGCCAGGGTGATCTCCTGGACTAGTTTCAATCGCATGGATGAGTCGGAGAGAAATTTTCCCAGATTTTTTCTCCCTAAATTGGCCTGGGTTTTTATCTGTTTTTTGCCTCTCCAGGAGATCACATGGCTCCAGTTGGAGTGGAGTGTAGAATGTTTTAGTAGAAGGGGTGTCACAGTTGTGTGAGGCAGACTGGTTGGGCTGGGTGCTCTTTGCCTTTCCGTCATTGCTCATAGGTTTATATGTAACCTTTAGGGCAGCTGACCAAGGACCGTGTGGCTCTTTGTCGGCCGGTGCGGACACGATGGGCCGAAATGGCCTCCTTCTGCGCTGTAAATTTCTATGTTTCTAAGACACTAAAAGCATCCCACCAGGAGGGGTGCAAGTAGACCACTCCCAGCGGTTTTTCAAAAAATTTGGGCCAGCATAGCTGAGGAGGTCTCCTATGTCGGCGAAGGACCCACACACAGTGCTGCAAGAGGTTTAATGACCATTGCAGGGTCGTTAGGGTAAGTAATACTTTTATTGATGCACTCCTTCATTACTTAAATTATAAATCTGACACACTATTTGTTCTCATACTGTTAGTATAGGCAAGCTTAGTGTTGCATCCTATTTGCCATGAACGATCTTTACACCTTATCAAGTTGCTTTCTGAGATCTTAAAAGATGTTTCTGCACTTCGATGTCTTCCTCATGAACCACATGCAACTTCCAGGGCCATTAAACAGAGGACTGTATTAAATGCACATTATGGTATTAGTGCTTTGATGGCTATCTGTGTGTGCCACAAGAGCAGATAGGACTTCTGGCAACCATTCTCATTGTCATCTTTGCAGAGAAAGTTGTCCCACAACCGTCGGGAGCAGGGACGGACAGGCGGCGGTCTGCCCAGAAACATGCCTCTGACTGACATCAAGAAGAGAGTCGCTGGTCTGATCGGTGTCTCAGGGAGGGCAACTGCCCGTGGGGGTGCTGACACCGCCATTCGATAGTGAGGGTAAGTCCTGCACACTCCTCGGGCTGTGGACTAGGTTTGGGGCAATGTGATGCAGTGTCTGTGGACTACATATAATGGAGTAGCGGCGGACCTTCAAATGAGCCTGCGCTATGTGACCTTCCTCATGTCACCCTGCAGCAGTTATCATGGGTGACTTTAATATGCACATAGATTGGGCTAACCAAACTGGAAACAATACGGTGGAAGAGGATTTCCTGAAGTGCATAAGGGATGGTTTTCTTGACCAATATGTCGAGGAACCAACTAGGGGGGAGGCCATCTTAGACTGGATGTTGTGTAATGAGAGAGGATTAATTAGCAATCTCATTATGCAAGGCCCTTTGGGGAAGAGTGACCATAATATGGTGGAATTCTATATTAGGATGGAGAATGAAACAGTTAATTCAGAGGCCATGGTCCAGAACTTAAAGAAGGGTAACTTTGAAGGTATGAGGCATGAATTGGCTAGAATAGATTGGCGAATGATGATTAAGGGGTTGACAGTGGTTGGGCAATGGCAGACATTTAGAGACTGCATGGATGAACTACAACAATTGTACATCCCTGTCTGGCGTAACAACAAAAAAGGGAAGGTGGCTCAATCGTGGCTATCAAGGGAAATCAGGGATAATATTAAAGCCAAGGAAGTGGCATAGAAATTGGCCAAAAATAGCAGCGAACCCAGGGACTGGGAAAAATTTAGAACTCAGCAGAGGAGGAACCAGGGTTTGATTAGGGCAGGGAAAATAGAGTACGAGAAGAAGCTTGCTGGGAACATTAAGACGGACTGCAAAACATGTCCATAGACATGTAAAGAGAAAAAGGTTAGTAAAGAAAAACAGAGGTTCCCTGCAGTCAGAATCAGAGGAAGTCCTAACTGGGAACAAAGAAATGGCAAACCAATTGAACAAGTACTTTGGTTCGATATTCACTAAGGAGGACAAAAACAACCTTCCGGATATAAAAGGGGTCAGAGGGTCTAGTAAGAAGGAGAAACTGAGAGAAATCCTTATTAGTCGGGAAATTGTGTTGGGGAAATTGATGGGACTGAAGGCCGATAAATCCCCAGGGCCTGATGGTCTGCATCCCAGAGTATTTAAGGAAATAGCGGATGCATTGACAGTCATTTTCCAACATTCCATAGACTCTGGATCAGTTCCTATGGAGTGGAGGGTAGCCAATGTAACCTCACTTTTTAAAAAAGGAGGGAGAGAGAAAACAGGGAATTATAGACCCGTCAGCCTGACAGTGGTAGTGGGTAAAATGATGGAATCAATTATTAAGGATGTCATAGCAGCGCATTTGGAAAGAGGTGACATGATAGGTCCAAGTCAGCATGGATTTGTGAAAGGGAGATCATGCTTGACAAATCTTCTGGAATTTTTTGAGGATGTTTCCAGGAGAGCGGCCAAGGGAGAACCAGTTGATGTGGTGTATTTGGATTTTCAGAAGGCTTTCGACAAGGTCCCACACAAGAGATTAATGTGCAAAGTTAACGCACATGGGATTGGGGGTAGTGTGCTGACGTGGATTGAGAACTGGTTGGCAGACAGGAAGCAAAGAGTAGGAGTAAATGGGTACTTTTCAGAATGGCAGGAAGTGACTAGTGGGGTACCGCAAGGTTCTGTGCTGGGGCCCCAGCTGTTTACATTGTACATTAATGATTTAGACGAGAGGATTAAATGTAGTATCTCCAAATTTGCGGATGGCACTAAGTTGGGTGGCAGTGTGAGCTGCGAGGAAGATGCTATGAGGCTGCAGAGTGACTTGGATAGGTTAGGTGAGTGGGCAAATGCATGGCAGATGAAGTATAATGTGGATAAATGTGAGGTTATCCACTTTGGTGGTAAAAACAGAGAGACAGACTATTATCTGAATGGTGAAAGATTAGGAAAAGGGGAGGTGCAACGAGACCTGGGTGTCATGGTACATCAGTCATTGAAGGTTGGCATGCAGGTGCAGCAGGTGGTTAAGAAAGCAAATGGCATGTTGGCCTTCATAGCGAGGGGATTTTGAGTACAGGGGCAGGGAGGTGTTACTACAGTTGTACAGGGCCTTGGTGAGGCCATACCTGGAGTATTGTGTACAGTTTTGGTCTCCTAACTTGAGAAAGGACATTCTTGCTATTGAGGGAGTGAAGCGAAGGTTCACCAGACTGATTCGCGGGATGGCGAGACTGACATATCAAGAAAAACTGGATCAACTGGGCTTGCATTCACTAGAGTTCAGAAGAATGAAAGGGGATCTCGTAGAAACGTTTAAAATTCTGACGGGTTTAGGCAGGTTAAATGCAGGAAGAATGTTCCCAATGTTGGGGAAGTCCAGAACCAGGGGTCACAGTCTAAGGATAAGGGGTAAGCCATTTAGGACCGAGATGAGGAGAAACTTCTTCACCCAGAGAGTGGTGAACCTGTGGAATTCTCTACCACAGAAAGTTGTTGAGGCTAGTTCACCAAATATATTCAAAAAGGAGTTAGTACTAGGGGGATCAAGGGGTGTGGCGAGAAAGCAGGAATGGGGTACTGAAGTTGCATGTTCAGCCATGAACTCATTGAATGGCGGTGCAGGCTCGAAGGGCCGAATGGCCTACTCCTGCACCTATTTTCTATGTTTCTATGCCCCCTACCCCGCTGCTAACCACGCATCTGTTGCTTTCTATTTCCAGATGGGGAGTCGCATGCGCCAAATCCTTCAAAGGAAGCCTCCACCTCAGGCTGTCATGTGTGTGCGGGTGGAAGGAGAGAAGAGGGTGGCGGGGGGAGGGGGGGGGTGGGGGGAATGGGGAGAAGGAGGAGGAACTTGAAGGAGTGGAGTGGTCGGAGCAGGCTACTCTGTGGGTGGGGGAGAGAGCGATGCACTCGACACCTCTTATACGACCAGTCAGCACCTTGTCCGAGGATGAAACAATCCAGGGCTTTGAGCCATCTGAGGCCCCGAGTACTATTGGTGTGCAGCAATGCCCTCCCAGGGTTGAATCCCGTATGCCATCTCTCTGGAGGGTGAGTCGGCAAAGCTGGTCTGATGACTGACAGGTGGACGCACAACTGGACATGGTGGGACTGTCCAGGGAGAGCATCCAGCTCACCCGACAGCTCCTTGAGGTATTGGGTAGGTTTCCCGCAAGCATCGCGACACTATCCGTGAACATGACGGAGTTTGAGTCGCAGATTGTCCGTGCGAGCCACGAAGCCTACGAGACTGTCAATGTCCACGCGCAATTGATGGCCTCCACCAGTCACACTGCAGTCCCCTGTGTCACACCCAGACCCACATCACCTGTGAGTGGTGAGGCCGGGCCTTCCTTTCTCCGAGCTTCTCCAGTGGATCCACACATGGCGTTTCCATTGTCTCTCCCCCCACCAATACAGCACGACTCTGGCCGCTGTGGTGCACGAACACTTGGGTGCCACCTTGAGTAGGGACATGACATGAGGGAGGGGGGTTAGGATGAGGGTGGGGGGGGAGCCGGAGGTAAAAGACGTACAGTGCAGAGGTTATTGTTTTGTAGTTGTTTTATTGTTATTATATAAAAGTTTTCAAAGTTTAAAAATTCTGTCCAAGTGCAACTTCAATATTTAATATATTTTATTTAAGTTTGACAATAATTTTTAACAAGTTTACAATGTTTATTAAATTATTTTGTTCACTTTATCCATTCCTGTGTAGTGTCTCATTTGCAGAATAAGGGGGAATAGTCAACATGGTGTTATAGAGTGAGCAGCCAATGGTCAAACAAAGCTTGAAGGCTTTTGCAGTGGCGAAAGCTGCATGAAGCCTCCCCAGTGGTTGTGGTGGTGGGGATGGTGGAGGCATGGGTTCCTCGCCAGGCTCCTATTCCTCATCTTCCTCCTTGTCCTCCTCCTCCCCTCTCCCCTGAGGTTCTCCTGCAATCCCCAGTGGCAAATCCTGTCCCCTCATGATGGCTAAGTTGTGGAGCATGCAACACACCACAATGAACACAGCGACCTGCTGAGGGGAGTATTGCAGGGAGCCTCCAGAGTGGTCCAGGCATCGGAAGCACTGCTTGAGCAGTCCAATTGTCTGTTCGCCAATGTTACGTGTGGCTGCATTGTAGCGATGCTCGGCTTCTGTCTGAGGGTTCCGAAGGGGGAGGTCATGAGCTAAGTGATGAGGCCGTAACCTTTGTCCCCGAGCATCCAGCTTTGGCCTTGTGGTTGAAGCTGAACAGGCATGAGACAGTGCGCTCATGCAAGATGAAAGCAGCATGGCTGCTCCCTGGATATTGGGTATTCACTGCCATGATGTGAGGAGTATGGTCGCAGACGATCTGAACATTCATGGAGTGGAATCCCTTTTGGTTTCGGTAAACTCTTGATTGAGTAAAGGTGTTCGCAGGGCGATGTGTATACAGTCAATGGCACTCTGAACCTTGGGGAAGCAATTCGTCGAAAACCTACAGCCCTCTCATTCTGTGCCTCTTTGGTTATTGGGAAGTTTATGAATTCCATCCTGCATGCATACAGTGCAGTAGTCACCTGACAAATGCTGCAATGTGTAGCGTGCTGCGAGATGGAGCATAGGTCTCCTGCTGATGCCTGAAAGGAGCCTGAGGCAAAGAAGGCAAGTGCCTCGATGGGCAGTTCAGTCTTGTTGCCATTGGTAGGCTGTAGGTCTGCCTTTATGAGCTGGCATATCGGTCAGCACCTCTTTTCGGAAGCGCAGCCTTCTAACACACTGTGCCTCAGAGAGCTACAGGTATGAGCGCTGTTCCCTGTAAACTCGTGGGCGGTAAGGCCTCCTCCCCATACGGCTGTGACCTCATCAATTACACTCTAAGTGCTCATCGATAAGCCTTCTTGCAGCTCAATGCTGCATAGAAAAAGCAGCCAGATATAATGGCTGACATAGTATCGCCCCCATTTTTAAAAATGTCCTTAAATATCCTTTAATATGAAATATAAACTCGCTTTAAAGTCCATTGTGTAAAACGCAGCCTTCTTCTCCCAATCCTTTTATGCACTGAACTTCTGCTCCATTTTTAAAGATGGTGCCGTTAGCACTGTGTGCGCCCTGGGTCCGACTGGATTTTGCTGGCAGGTTCCCGGGCGGTCGGTAAATCGGGCAATATCACAGAACTTTCTATCCGGGGCGCTAGTGCAGTGTTGCACGCAGATTGACGTCATCCAAACAGTGAAAATATCGGGTGGGTGCTAATTTTTAGCACCGCCGCAAAACTACTGCTAAAATTTCCGCCCGGGTGCAAAATGTTGTATGACTCATTTAGTGCCAAAAAGTTGTTTTTGGGCGCTGTCAGGTGCTAAACCGATCGCAAAAATCTCAAAATCCAGTCCTATGCTTCTACTTATAAGGCCCAGGATCCCGTAGGCTTTTTAACTGCTTTCTCAATGTGCCCTACCATCTTCAATGATTTGTGCACAGATACCCCTAGCTCTCACTGTTCATGCAGCCGCTTTAGAATTGTACCCATTAGTTTATATTGCCTCTCCTCGTTCTTCCTACCAAAATGTGTCACTTCGCAATTTTCTGCATTAAATTTCATTTGCCAACAATAGATAAGATACTGAAAAGTGTCTTTTTGCTTTTAAACTGCCAAACATAGCAGAGCAATGCGAGAACTCAACTGTATTTTATTGCTGACAATGTTATGTGGCAATTATGCAGACTGGCCTGTGTGTGTATATATATATGTGTGAGTTTCTGCAAATTGCAGAGTCTGTGTGTGGGTGTATGTGTGTCTGCAAATTGCAGTCTGTCAGGGTGTGTGTCTGCAAATGTGTGCGTGGCTGTGCGTCATATCACTGTAAATGTTAGTTCAATGTGTGTGTGAGTGAGAGAGACAGACACAGTCAATGAGAGAGAGAATCACAAAATCAAAAAGGCATGATGCAGAATGGAAAGCCTGTTTGTTGATGCCACAAAGTGAAAAGATAAGATACTGAGTGGTCTTTTTTTGCTTTTAAACTGCTAAACACAGCAGAGCAATGAGATAACTTAACTTTCTTTAATTGTTGACCATGTTGGAGGCTGGCCTGTGTGTGTGGGAGAGACAGCAAAAGCTGGTTTGTAAGCAGGGCTTGTCTGTGTTCAAGTTACCTGCTGTGTACAAGTATACCTCATTAGATGAGACTGGTTTCATTCCAGACGGCAATGCTGTGGGATCTTACTTTGCCTTTCTTTCAAGAATTTTGTAAAAAGAAAAGTGATATATATATATGCAGGAAGCCATTTCATTTTTTTCTGGACTGGACTTTATCAGGGAATGTCTGTGGATGTTTCAGAGTATATCCTGGTTTTTTGATCTTACTCTCTCTCTAATTTGAAACCCATTGAATTCCAAAGCAAGACAAGACTTTTGTAAAACCAAACTATATATTATATAATTTTTGCTATTGTTTTCAGAATAAAAAAATGCATTAATTTTTTTTCTGAACTGGTGTTATTGTTCTGAGACAGTTGAGATAAGAGAATACATCTGCTGAGAGCTTACGTGATTAACAATTGCTCAGTTGTTGATTGCTCTTAGCTTGTCAACTGTCAAGTTTTGCTTCTGCTTGATTATGTATAAATACACTGCCACAACTACTGCAGTACTAAAGTTGAGAGACTTCGGTAAGCCAAACGCTCTCCCCTGCATGCTTGTATTAAAGAATTCTCGTAGCGTGGACTACAAGTGATTCAAGTGGTGTTTTTTCCCACAACAATTGGCATAGTCGGCAGGATCCGCTGAAGGTCTGAAGATCGAAACCCTAGGAGACCGATAGAAAAGAGGGTAAGTAAAATTAATATACTACCCATAGTTATGTCTGTTGAACTCCTCAGTGGCTTTGCCAGGCCAACAGGGATTCATGAACAGTATAGAATCATGGTGACCACGTTCGAGAAGGCAGCTCTGGGCTAAAGGGTTACGAGAGTCATGGGAACCTAAGCAAAGGAAGTAATGTGACCAGACTTAAAAGTGTCGATGACAAGTTTTGACGCTGACTTGCGGGTAACCGGTACTGGGATCGGTTAACAAATTCAGGGTCAGATAACAGAATATCTGATGAGAAAGCGTGATAAGATTACGGGAAAGATGGAGAAAGGAGGATTGTATCCAGAGGGAAGTCTGGAGAGCCAGAGGGAATGGTAGAATAAGGAAAGTAAGCATAAGGAAGATAAAGCAATTGTAATACTCTGTCACATACATTCAAGAATGTGTAGAGATGGGGAAGAAAGTCAGGAAAGATTGACAAAAGAAAAACGAGGATAAAAATAAGAATAAAACAATTCAAAAATGAAAATGAAGAACTAAATGAAAAATTAAATCATCATCATCATCATCATAGGCAATCCCTCAGAATCGAGAAAGACTTGCTTCCACTCCAAAAATGAGTCCAATATGTGAGAACAAGGTGCAATAGTCAAGGATGTCTCGGAGCGGGTGCAGGACATTCTAAAAAGGGAGGGAGAACAGCCAGTTGTCGTGGTGCATATTGGTACCAACGACATAGGTAAAAAAAGGGATGAGGTCCTACGAAACGAATTTAAGGAGCTAGGAGGTAAATTAAAAAGTAGTACCTCAAAAGTAGTAATCTCGGGATTGCTACCAGTGCCACGTGCTAGTCAGAGTAGGAATCGCAGGATAGCGCAGATTAATACGTGGCTTGAGCAGTGGTGCAGCAGGGAGGGATTCAAATTCCTGGGGCATTGGAACCGGTTCTGGGGGAGGTGGGACCAGTACAAACCGGACAGTCTGCACCTGGGCAGGACCGGAACCAATGTCCGAGGGGGAGTGTTTGTAAGTGCTGTTGGGGAGGAGTTAAACTAATATGGCAGGGGGATGGGAACCAATGCAGGGAGACAGAGGGAAACAAAAAGGAGGCAAAAGCAAAAGACAGAAAGGAGATGAGGAAAAGTGGAGGGCAGAGAAACCCAAGGCAAAGAACAAAAAGGGCCATTGTACAGCAAAATTCTAAAAGGACAAAGGGTGTTAAAAAAACAAGCCTGAAGGCTTTGTGTCTTAATGCAAGGAGTATCCGCAATAAAGTGGATGAATTAACTGTGCAAATAGATGTTAACAAATATGATGTGATTGGGATTACGGAGACGTGGCTCCAGGATGATCAAGGCTGGAAACTCAACATCCAGGGCTATTCAACATTCAGGAAGGATAGAATAAAAGGAAAAGGAGGTGGGGTAGCATTGCTGGTTAAGGAGGAGATTAAGGCTATAGTTAGGAAGAACATTAGCTTGGATGATGTGGAATCTATATGGGTAGAGCTGCAGAAGACCAAAGGGCAAAATACATCAGTGGGAGTTGTGTACAGACCTCCAAACAGTAGTAGTGATGTTGGGGAGGGCATCAAACAGGAAATTAGGGGTGCATGCAATAAAGGTGCAGCAGTTATAATGGGTGATTTTAATATGCACATAGATTGGGCTAACCAAACTGGAAGCAATACGGAGGAGGAGGATTTCCTGGAGTGCATAAGGGATGGTTTTTTAGACCAATATGTCGAGGAACCAACTAGGGGGCCATCTTAGACTGGGTGTTGTGTAATGAGAGAGGATTAATTAGCAATCTCGTTGTGCGAGGCCCCTTGGGGAAGAGTGACCATAATATGGTGGAATTCTGCATTAGGATGGAGAATGAAACAGTTAATTCAGAGACCATGGTCCAGAATTTAAAGAAGGCTAACTTTGAAGGTATGAGGCGTGAATTGGCTAGGATAGATTGGCGAATGATACTTAAGGGGTTGACTGTGGATGGGTAATGGCAGACATTTAGAGACCGCATGGATGAACTACAACAATTGTACATTCCTGTCTGGCATAAAAATAAAAAAGGGAAGGTGGCTCAACCATGGCTATCAAGGGAAATCAGGGATAGTATTAAAGCCAAGGAAGTGGCATACAAATTGGCCAGAAATAGCAGTGAACCCAGGGACTGGGAGAAATTTAGAACTCAGCAGAGGAGGACAAAGGGTTTGATTAGGGCAGAGAAAATGGAGTACGAGAAGAAGCTTGCAGAGAACATTAAGACGGATTGCAAAAGTTTCTATAGATATGTAAAGAGAAAAAGGTTAGTAAAGACAAACGTAGGTCCCCTGCAGTCAGAATCAGGGGAAGTCATAACGGGGAACAAAGAAATGGCGGACCAATTGAACAAGTACTTTGGTTCGGTATTCACTAAGGAGGACACAACCAACCTTCCGGATATAAAAGGGGTCAGAGGGTCTAGTAAGGAGGAGGAACTGAGGAAAATCCTTATTAGTCGGGAAATTGTGTTGGGGAAATTGATGGGATTGAAGGCCGATAAATCCCCAGGGCCTGATGGACTGCATCCCAGAGTACTTAAGGAGGTGGCCTTGGAAATAGTGGATGCATTTTCCAACATTCCATTGACTCTGGATCAGTTCCTATGGAGTGGAGGGTAGCCAATGTAACCCCACTTTTAAAAAGAGGGAGAGAGATAACATCGGTAGTGGGTAAAATGATGGAATCAATTATTAAAGATGTCATAGCAGTGCATTTGGAAAGAGGTGACATGATAGGTCCAAGTCAGCATGGATTTGTGAAAGGGAAATCATGCTTGACAAATCTTCTGGAATTTTTTGAGGATGTTTCCAGTAGAGTGGACAAGGGAGAACCAGTTGATGTGGTATATTTGGACTTTCAGAAGGCTTTCGACAAGGTCCCACACAAGAGATTAATGTGCAAAGTTAAAGCACATGGGATTGGGGGTAGTGTGCTGACATGGAATGAGAACTGGTTGTCAGACAGGAAGCAAAGAGTAGGAATAAATTGAGACTTTTCAGAATGGCAGGCAGTGACTAGTGGGGTACCGCAAGGTTCTGTGCTGGAGCCCCAGCTGTTTACACTGTACATTAATGATTTAGACGAGGGGATTAAATGTAGTATCTCCAAATTTGCGGATGACACGAAGTTGGGTGGCAGTGTGAGCTGCGAGGAGGATGCTATGAGGCTGCAGGGCGACTTGGATAGGTTCGGTAAGTGGGCAAATGCATGGCAGATGGAGTATAATGTGGATAAATGTGAGGTTATCCACTATGGTGGTAAAAACAGAGAGACAGACTATTATCTGAATGGTGACAGATTAGGAAAAGGGGAGGTGCAAAGAGACCTGGGTGTCATGGTACATCAGTCATTGAAGGTTGGCATGCAGGTACAGCAGGTGGTTAAGAAAGCAAATGGCATGTTGGCCTTCATAGTGATGGGATTTGAGTACAGGGGCAGGGAGGTGTTGCTGCAGTTGTACAGGGCCTTGGTGAGGCCACACCTGGAGTATTGTGTACAGTTTTGGTCTCCTAACCTGAGGAAGGACATTCTTGCTATTGAGGGAGTGCAACGAAGGTTCACCAGACTGATTCCCGGGATGGCGGGACTGACCTATCAAGAAAGACTGGATCAACTGAGCTTTTATTCACTGGAGTTCAGAAGAATGAGAGGGGACCTCATAGAAATGTTTAAAATTCTGACGGGTTTAGACAGGTTAGATGCAGGAAGAATGTTCCCAATGTTGGGGGAGTCCAGAACCAGGGGCCACAGTCTAAGGATAAGGGGTAAGCCATTTAGGACCAAGATGAGGAGGAACTTCTTCACCCAGAGAGTGGTGAACCTGTGGAATTCTCTACCACAGAAAGTTGTTGAGGCCAATTCACTAAATATATTCAAAAAGGAGTTAGATGAAGTCCTTACTACTAGGGGGATCAAGGGGTATGGCGAGAAAGCAGGAATGGGGTACTGAAGTTGCATGTTCAGCCATAAACTCATTGAATGGTGGTGCAGGCTAGAAGGGCCGAATGGCCTACTCCTGCACCTATTTTCTATGTTTCTATGTTCTATGTTTCTAACCATAGTCCCTGTCACATGCGGGACAGATAGTCGTTGAGGGAAAGGGTGGGTGGGACAGATTTGCTGCACATTCTTTCCACTGCCTGCGCTTGATTTCTGCATGCTCTCGGCGATGAGACTCGAGGTGCTCAGCGCCCTCCCAGATGCACTTCCTCCACTTAGGGCGGTCTTTGGCCAGGGCCTCCCAGGTGTCAGTGGGGATGTTGCACTTTATCAGGGAGGCTTTGAGGGTGTCCTTGTAATGTTTCCTCTGTCTACCTTTGGCTCACTTACCGTGAAGGAGTTCTTAGTAGTGCTTTTGCTTTGGGAGCCTCATGTCTGACATGCGAATGATGTAGCCTGTCCAGCGGAGCTGATCAAGTATGGTCAGTGCTTCAGTGCTTCAATGCTGGGGATGTTGACCTGGTCGAGGACGTTAATGTTGGTGCATCTGTCCTCCCAGGGGATTTGGAGGATTTACGGAGACATCGTTGGTGGTATTTCTCCAGCGACTTGAGGTGTCTACTGTACAGGGTGGGTATTACTGCAGCCCTGTAGACCATGAGCTTGGTGGTGGATTTGAGGGCCCGGTCTTCAAACACTCTTTTCCTCAGGCGGCCGAAGGCTAGCGCACTGGAGGCGGTGTTGAATCTTGTCGTCAATGTCTGCTCTTGTTGATAAGAGGCTCCCGAGATATAGGAAATGGTCCACGTTGTCCAGGGCAGCGCTGTGGATCTTGATGACTGGGGGGGGAGGGCATGCTGTGCGGTGAGGGCAGGCTGGTGGAGGACCTTTGTCTTACAGATGTTTAGCCTATGCTTTCGTACACCTCAGTAAATACGTCGACTATGTTCTGGAGTTCAGCCTCTGTATATGTGCAGATGCAGGCGTCGTCCGTGTACTGTAGCTTGACGACAGAGGTTGGAGTGGTTTTGGACCTGGCCTGGAGACGGCGAAGGTTGAACAGCTCCCTACTGGTTCTGTAGTTTAGTTCCACTCCAGCAGGGAGCTCGTTGACTGTGAGATGGAGCATGGCAGCGAGGAAGATTGAGAAGAGGGTTGGGGCAATGACACGGTCCTGTTTAACCGTGGTCTGGATGCAGATTGGGTCTGTAATTGATCCGTTGGTAAGGATCACTGTCTGCATGTCATTGAGGAACAGGCAGAGGATGCTGATGAACTTTTGGGGGCATCTGAAATGGAGTAGGGCGCTCCATAGACCCTCGCAGTTGACAGTGTCAAAAGCCTTTGTAAGGTCAAAGAAGTCCATGTATAAGAGCTGGTGCTGTTCCCTGCATTTTTACTGCAGCTGTTGTGCTGTAAAAATTATATCTGTTGTGCCCCATAGGGGACAAAAATCCACACTGTGACTCTGGGAGGAGCTCCTCAGCCACAGGGAGAAGACAGTTGAAGATGACTCCAGTGACGACTTTCCCAGTGGCTGATAACAGGAAGATTCCTCTGTCGGACTTGTCCCCTTTTTTAAAGATAGTCACGAACACTGCATCTCAGATCTCCCGGCCTGCTCTCGATCCTTCCAAATGAGAGAGATGAGGCCAGGTATTCGCACTACTAGTGCTTCTCCACCATACTTCAGTGTTCAGTGGGGATTCCATCCGCTCCTGTAGCCTTGTTGTTCTTAAGCTGTCTTATAGCTTTTTCTATCTCATGTAGTGCTGGGGTTTTGCTGAGGTGGTGGCGGGTAGCATGCTGCGGGATGGAGTCGAGAACACTCGAGTCAAACGAAAAATTAAATAAAGTAAAAAGGGTAGGCATCAAATATGCCGCAGTACTAAAAGGGAGATCAGAACCAGGTGCCCCAACAATGAAAGAACTATTTTAGGGATGGATATGTTAGAAGAGGCGGGCGCCCTTATAGACTCAAGGAAGAGAAAGTTTATCCAGCCAAATGCCACGGGGAACAGAAAACATAAATCAGGACTGCGAGTAAGCCTCAAAAAGGCAGATAGGTCAGACTTCCGTGCAATACCTGGGACATACCATCCAACAGGGGCATAGGGCTATGTCCGATGACCGACAGACAGCAATCAAAGAAATACCCAGACCAATTAATGTAAGGAGAGTCAGGCAAGTTTTAGAACTTTTTAACAATTGCCGGAATTTTATCCCAGGGTTCACGTCCTTAGTAGCCCCCATTCAGGGTCTCATTAAAGGAGGGAAGACCTCCATTATAATCAGTCACCTGGGGACTGGAGCAGGAATTGTCATATATGCAAGTTAAGCAAGCCTTGACCAGTGCCCCAGTTTTGGGGTTGCCCGATATGAGTAAATCGTTCCACCTCTACTGTGATAATGAATTACATTTTTACAATGCTATATTGGTACAAGAACACAGAGATAGGAAACATCCAGTAGTCGACTACTCCACCTGCCAATCACCAGTAGCGGGCGGACTGCCCTGATGTGTCGCGGCCTTGTATTGTGCTGCCTGGGCAGTCCTCATCAGAGAGCCAGTCGTGATGGCAGGACAGACCATATTACACACCTGGCATACTGTGGTGGGACTATTGAGCACAGGAAAGTTGAGGGCAGCCTGGGAAGCAGTGCTTGCTCCCAAAGATAAATCCGTTCAAATTATTCAAGACCATGGGGTCAACCCTGCAACTGGAGTTCTGACCCAACTCTGAGTCAGTAGTAGGAGCGTTATGGGGTCAAGGATAAACTATTGGAAGGGTCCATTTCAGGTTCTCATGATTGGCAATACAGGTATATGCTTAGGCATGAGAGGAGGGGATGTTGGAAACACTGGTCACAGGTAAAACCGTTTGAAATTGAATCAAAATCTCTTTCTGTTTCCGCCAACAGGAGGTCCACCAGCCGATGTATTAATTATTTTGTTGCAGATAAAGGATATGGTGACTGAACATCATCCTGGAAGCAGTGGGAATGCCTCCTCCTCGTATTCCAGGGACAATGTTCAAAGCTAACACTGGGGCCAAAGAATTGGTTGGTTTTGATCCTGACATGAAAAGTAATGTATGATAATATACACCATGATTTGGTACCTGTGGTATTAGACTTGACAGACATAGGTCTTCCTCGATGGTGCTCAAATAAAACCCAGGAGCTGCCTCAAAAACTAACCAGACAAGTGCTGGAAGAAGGGGTTAGAAACATAGAAAATAGGTGCAGGAGTAGACCATTCGGCACTTCGAGCCTGCACCACCATTCAATACGATCATGGCTGATCATTCCATCAGTATCCCTTTCTTGCTTTCTCTCCATACCCCTTGATCCCTTTAGCCGTAAGGGCCATATCTAACTCCCTCTTGAATATATCCAATGAACTGGCATCAACAGCTCTCTGTGGCAGGGAATTCCACACGTTAACAACTCTGAGTGAAAAAGTTTCTCCTCATCTCAGTCCTAAATGGTTTGCACCTTATCCTGAGACTATGTCCCCCGGTTCTGGATTTCCCCACCATTGGAAACATTCTTCCTGCATCTAACCTGTCCAGTCCTGTCAGAATCTTATACATTTCTATGGAATCCCCTCTCATCCTTCTAAACTCCAGTGTATAAAGGCCCAGTTGATCCAGTCTCTCCTCATATGTCAGTCCAGCCATCCCTGGAATCAGTCTGGTGAACCTTCGCTGCACTCTCTCAATAGCAAGAACATCCTTCCTCAGATTAGGAGACCAAAACTGAACACAATATTCCAGGTGAGGCCTCACCAAGGCACTGTACAACTGCAGTAAGACCTCCCTGCTCCTATACTCAAATCCCCTAGCTATGAAGGCCAACATGCCATTTGCCTTCTTCACCACCTGCTGTACCTCTATGTCGACTTTCAGTGACTGATGAACCATGACACCCAGGTCTCGTTGCACCTCCCCTTTTCCTAATCTGCCGCTATTCAGATAATATTCTGCCTTCATGTTTTTGCCACCAAAGTGGATTTATCCACATTATACTGCATCTGCCATGCATTTGCCCACTCACCTAACCTGTCCAAATCACCCTGCAGCCTCTTAGTATCCTTCTCACAGCTCACACCACCACCCAGTTTAGTGTCATCTGCAAACTTGGAGATATTACACTCAATTCCTTCATCCAAATCATTAATGTATATTGTAAAGAGCTGGGGTTCCTGCACTGAGCCCTGCGGCACTCCACTAGTCACTGCCTCCCATTCCAAAAAGGACCCATTTATCCTGACTCTCTGCTTCCTGTCTGCCAACAAATTCTCTATCCACGCCAGTACATTACCCACAATACCATGTGCTTGGATTTTGCACACCAATCTCTTGTGTGGGACCTTGTCAAAGGCCTTTTGAAAGTCCAAATACACCACATCCACTGGTTCTTCCTTGTCCATTCTACTAGTTACATCCTCAATAAATTCTAGAAGATTTGTCAAGCATGATTTCCCTTTGATAAATCCATGCTGACTTGGACCGATCCTGTCACTGCTTTCCAAATGCGCTGTTATTTCATCATTAATAATTGATTCCAACATTTTCCCCACTACTGATGTCAGGCTAACCGGTCTATAATTACCCGCTTTCTCTCTCCCTCCCTTTTTAAAAAGTGGTGTTACATTAACTACCCTCTGGTCCATAGGAACTGATCCCGAGTCGATAGACTGTTGGAAAATGATCACCAATGCATCCACTATTTCTATGGTCACTTCCTTAAGTACTCTGGAATGCAGACAATCAGGCCCTGGGGATTTATCGGCCTTCAATCCCATCAATTTTCCCAACACAATTTACCACCCAATAAGGATATCCTTCCGTTCCTCCTTCTCCCTAGACCCTCGGTCCCCTAGTACTGCCAGAAGGTTATTTGTGTCTTCCTTCGTGAAGACAGAACCAAAGTATTTGTTCAATTGGTCTGCCATTTCTTTGTCCCCCATTATAAATTCGCCTGAGTCCGACTGCAAGGGACCTACGTTTGTCTTCACATATCTAAAGAAGCTTTTGTGGTCAGTTTTTATGTTCCTGGCAAGCTTCCTCTCGTACTCTATTTCCCCTCTACTAATTAAACCCTTTGTTCTCCTCTGCTGAATTCTAAATTTCTCCCAGTCCTCAGGTTTGCTGCTTTTTCTTGCCAATTTATATGCCTCTTCCTTGGATCGAACACTATCCTTAATTTCCCTTGTTATCCACATTTGAACCACCTTCCCTGTTTTATTTTTACTCCAGACAGGGATGTACAATTGTTGAGTTTCATCCATGTGCTCTATAAATGTTTGCCATTGCCTATCCACCGTCAACCCTTTAAGTATCATTTGCCAGTCTATTCTAGCCAATTCATGCCTCATACGTTGAAGTTAGCTTTCCTTAAGTTCAGGACCCTAGTTTCTGAATTAACTGTGTCACTTTCTATCTTAATAAAGAATTCTACCATATTATGTTCACTCTTCCCCAAGGGTCCTCGCACAAGATTGCTAATTAGTCCCTTCTCATTACACATCACCCAGTCTAGGATGGCCAGCTCTCTAGTTGGTTCCTCAACATATTGGTCAAGAAAACCATCCCTAATACACTCCAGGAAAACCTCCTCCGCCACATTGCTACTAGTGTGGTTAGCCCAACCTATATGTAAATTAAAGTCACCCATGATAACTTTTGTTGCACACATCCCTTATTTCCTGTTTGATGCTGCCCCAACCTCTCTACTACTATTTGGTGGCCTGTACACAACTCCCACCAGCGTTTTCTGCCCTTTGGTATTCCGTAGCTCCATCCATACTGATTCCACATCATCCAAGCCAATGTTCTTCCTTACTATTGCCTTAATTTCCTCTTTAACCAGCAACGCCACCTCGCCTCCTTTTCCTTTCTGTCTATCCTTCCTAAATGTTGAATACACCTGGAGCCATGTCTCCGTGATGCCAATTACATCATATCCATTAACTACTATCTGTGCAGTTAATTTGTCAACCTTATTCCGAATACTCCTCGCATTGATGCACAGAGCCGTCAAGCTTGTCTTTTTAACACACTTTGCCCATTTAGAATTTTGCTGTAATGTGGCCCTTTTTGTTTTTTGCCTTGGGTTTCTCTGCCCTCCACTTTTACTATTCTTTCTATCTTTTGCCTCTGTCTCCCTTATAGTCCCCTCTAACTCCCTGCATAGGTTCCCACCCCCCTGCCATATTAGTTTAACTCTTCCCCAACAGCACAAGCAAACACTCCCCCCTAGGACATTGGTTCGGGTCCTGCCCAGGTGCAGACCATCTGAGATGAGGAGAAATTTCTTCTCTGAGGGTTGTAAATCTAAGGAATTCACTGCCCCAGAGCTGTGCAGGCTGGTCATTGAATATATTTAAGGCAAAGATAGACAGATATTTGAGTGATAAGAAAGTAAAGGGTTATGGAGAACGGGCAGGAAAGTGGAGCTGAGTCCATGATCAGATTAGCCATGATCTTATTGAATGGCGGAGCAGGCTGGAGGGGCCGAATTGCCTACGGCTCCTATTTCTTATGTTCTTATGACAACTCGATCTTCACCCTCCCACTCCAACTTCTTCTCCAGCCCAGAGATGTCGTTAAGAGTGACCATAATATGGTGGAATTCTTCATTTAAGATGGAGAGTGACAGTTAATTCAGAGACTAGAGTCCTGAACTTAAAAGAAAGGTAACTTCAACGGTATGAGACGTGATCTGGCGAATTATAGTAAAGGGTTGACAATGGATAGGGAATGGCAGACATCTAATGATCACATGGATAAACATCAACAATTGTACATCCCTGTCTGGCGTAAAAATAAAATGGGGAAGGTGGCTCAACCGTGGCTTACAAGAGAAATTAGGGATAGTGTAAAATCCAAGGGAGAGGCATATAAATTGGCCAAAAAAAGCAGCAAACTTGAGGACTGGGAGAAATTTAGAATTCAGCAGAGGACAAAAGGTTTAATTAGGAGGGGGAAAATAGAATATGAGAGTAAGCTTGCAGAGAACATAAAAACTGACTGCAAAAGCTTCTACAGATACGTGAAGAGAAAAAGATTAGTGAAGACAAATGTAGGTCCCTTGCAGTCAGAATCAGGTGAATTTATAATGGGGAACAAAAAAATGGCAGACCAGTTGAACATGCTTGACAAATCTTCGAGAATTTTTTGAGGATTTAACTAGTAGAGTGGACAAGGGGGAGCCAGTGGATGTGGTGTATTTAGACTTCCGAAAGGTTTTTGACAAGGTCCCACACAAGAGGTTAGTGTGCAAAATTAAAGCACATGGTATTGAGGGTAACATATTGACGTGGATAGAGAACTGGTTGGCAGACAGGAAGCAAAGAGTAGGAATAAACAGGTTCTTTTCAGAATGGCAGGCAGTGACTAGTGGGGTACTGCAAGGTTCAGTGCTGGGACACCAGCTATTTACAATATACATTAACGATTTAGACGAAGGAATTGAATGTTAATATCTCCAAGTTTACAGATGACACTAAGCTGGGTGATAGTGTGAGCTGTGAGGAGGATGCTAAGAGGCTGCAGGGTGACTTGGACAGGTTAGGTGCATGGGCAAATACATGGCAGATGCGGTACAATGAAGATAAATGTGAGGTTATCCACTTTTGTGGTTAAAAACAGGAAGGCAGATTATCTGAATGATGATAGATTAGTAAAAGGGGGGGTGCAACGAGACCTGGGTGTCATGGTACATCAGTCATTGAAAGTTGGCATACAGATACAGCAGGCGGTGAAGAAAGCAAATGGCATGTTGGCCTTCATAGCAAGAGGATTTGACTATAGGAGCAGGGAGGTCTTACTACAGTTGTATAGGGCCACATTGGTGAGGCCACACGGTACAGTTTTGGTCTCCTAATCTGAGGAAGGACATTCTTGCTTTTGAGGGAGTGCAGCGAAGGCTCACCAGACTGACGCCCAGGATGACAGGACTGACATATGAAGATAGACTGGATCGACTAGGCTAATATTCACTGGAATTTAGAAGAATGAAAGGGGATCTCATAGAAACATATAAAATTCTGCCGGGATTGGACAGGTTAGATGCAGGAAGAATGTTCCCGATGTTGGGAAAGTCCAGAACCAGGGGTCACAGTCTAAGGATAAGGGGTAAGCCATTTAGGACTGAGATGAGGAGAAACGTCTTCACTCAGAGTTGTGAGCATGTGGAATTCTCTACCACAGAAAGTTGTTGAGGCCAGTTCGTTAGATATATTCAAAAGGGAGTTAGATGTGGCCCTTACGGCTAAAGGGATCAAGGGGTATGGAGAGAAAGCAACAGGAGGGTACTGAAGTGCATGATCAGCCATAGTCATATTGAATGGTGGTGCAGGCTCGAAAGGCCAAATGGCTTACTCCTGCACCTATTTGCTATGTTTCTAATGATACTGTCCCCTACCACTTTGTTTCTTTTTACTCCCCCCACTTGAATAACCCCCTGCATCACGGTGCTGTGGTCAGTTTGCTCATCTTCCCTGCAGTCCCTGCTCTTGTCCACACAGGGAGTAAGAGCCTCAAACCTGTGGGACAAGAGCAAGGGCCGAGGCTCCTCCATCACTGCATTCTGGATCCCTATACCTTCCTCAAGTAGTCACACACTCCTGTCCCTGACCATGGACCAAATTTGAATTAATTCATCTAATTGGTGTGACTGCCTCATGGTACGCAGTGTCTAGGTAACTCTCCCTCTCCCTGATGTGTCGTAGTGTCTGCAGCTTAGACACCAGCTCTTCATAGCGGAGCTGAAGTTCCTCGAGCTGCAGACACTTACTGAATGAGTCAGCAACTTCAGGGGAGGTGAGGGGTGGGACAGTGAATGTAGAACTGAACCCAAGGTACAGATGTCCAGCATTGGGGCCGAGAATCACAGAAAGGATCCTTTTAAGATCGGGCCAAGGAGAATCGCTTTTGCCAATTATTAATTTGAATGAAGTATTACCATGTTTTTTTCCATGGCTGTAGTTTGGTTCCGTCTCTGACCCATAAGAAGTGAAAGTGGATAGACGAATGCGCAGCTCAATCTCCAGTTCACGTTCTATTTCTGTCTCATCCAGCGTGCCGGATAGAATGACCTGGCGGACCGGATATGGCCCGCGGGCCGTATTTTGCCCATCACTGCTCTACAGTCCGATCAAACACCCTCAGTGCAGGTACAGCACAGGTTAGATAGAGTAAAGCTTCCTCTACACTGTCCCATCAAACACCCCCAGGGCAGGTACAGCACTGGTTAGGTACAAAGTAATGCTCCCTCTACACTGTCTCATCAAACACTCCCAGTGCAGGTACAGCACGGGTTAGATACAGAGTAAAGCTCACTCTATACTGTCCGACCAAACACTCCCAGGGCAGAATTAACTACACAGGCAGCAATTAATGAATATGATATAATTGGCATCACGGAAACATGGTTCCATGGTGACCAAGACTGGGAACTCAACATTCAGGAAGGATAGACAGAAAGGAAAAGGAGGTGGGGTAGCATTGCTGGTTAAAGAGGAAATTAACGCAATAGTAAGGAAGGACATTAGCTTGGATGATGTGGAATCTGTATGGGTGGAACTGCGGAATACCAAAGGGAAGAAAACGCTAGTGGGAGTTGTGTACAGACCACCAAACAGTAGTAGTGAGGTTGGGGACAGCATCAAACAAGAAATTAAGGATGCATGCAATAAAGGTACAGCAGTTAACAGGGGCGACTTTAATCTACATATAGATTGGGCTAACCAAACTGGTAGCAATTGGTGGAGGAGGATTTCCAGGAGTGTATTCGGGATGGTTTTCTAGACCAATATGTCAATGAACCAACGAGAGGGCTGGCCATCCTAGACTGGGTGATGTGTAATGAAAAAGGACTAATTAGCAATCTTGTTGTGCAAGGCCCCTTGGGGAAGAGTGACCATAATATGGTAGAATTCTTTATTAAGATGGAGAGTGACACAGTTAATTCAGAGACCAGGGTCCTGAACTTAAGGAAAGGTAACTTCGATGGTATGAGATGTGAACTGGCTAGAATAGACTGGTGAATGATACTTAAAGGGTGGATGGTGGCTAGGCAATGGCAAACATTTAAAGATCACATGGATGAACTTTTGTACATCCCTGTCTGGAGTAAAAATAAAATGGGGAAGGTGGCTCAACTGTGGCGAACAAGGGAAATTAAGGATAGTGTTAAATCCAAGGAAGAGGCATATAAATTGGCCAGAAAAAACAGCAAACCTGAAGACTGGGAGAAATGCAGAATTCAGCAGAGGAGGACAAAAGGTTTAATTAAGAGGGAAAATAGACTATGAGAGGAAGCTTGCTGGGAACATAAAAACTGACTGCAAAAGCTTCTGTAGATATGTGAAGAGAAAAAGATTAGTGAAGACAAACGTAGGTCCCTTGCAGTCAGATGCAGGTGAATTTATAATGAGGAACAAAGAAATGGCAGACCAGTTGAACAAATACTTTGGTTCTGTCTTCACGAAGAAAGACACAAATAACCTTCCGGAAATACTAGGGGACCGAGGGTCTAGTTGAGAATCTGTATCAATGTAGCTACCAACTTTATATGTATTATCCGTACTAATTTCAAATGTATTAACTCTTTCTAAATTGGCCGCTCATGGTTATTGCTGACTATTCAGATTTCACTATAGGGGAGAACAATGAGACTTGCTTTTGTAAAACAACCTTGAAGAACCGTCTGATCATGGGAATGTCGCAACAGATGTAGGAGCTAAACTGTGGGAATACCCAGAGAAGCAGAACTGTGTCTTCCTTGCCTGCAAAACAAAGATAAGCTGGAGATGACTTAATCTTCACTCATGATTAGGGAATTGCTTGCTTTACTGTGTATATGACTGGTTTAGCTTGTATCTGTGCCACGATAGTTGATGTGATAGGACAATGAAAAGGGGAGGTACCGATCATGAACTGTATAAATTTATTGATTTTGTAATGATTTTTGCTTGCTCTGGTGGATTCGACAGACTCATGAAGTCGGTGCCCCTTTATCAGAGCAAGACACTTCATCGATGAATAAAGTTAGTCTGAACTAAACTTTAAAGTGTTCGAGTCAGTGTATTCGCTGAAACAGATTGAGGGAAAAGAATCCGTATCAACATTTGGTGTCAGAAGTGGGATCTCAACGGACGACCGCCGGGAACTTGTGAACTAAGAGCCGAACTAGCCTCGGACGAGACGGGAGGAAAATGGCCACCGGAGTGAGTATTCTTTAAATACCACCTCGGTTACCTCCAGTCCAAATGTCTGAAGAACTTTTTGCCGCTCGCTAGTTCGCAGGTAGCGTCTGAACATGATCCAGGTCAATCTGTCAAATACCTTTTAAACTCAGAAAATAAGTGTCCAAGTCAGGTACGACATCGACCTTGTATATCACTTGGCCCGTCTAGGAACTGATTGGACTTAAATAGACTAACCGGGATACGATTACCGCGGGGCGACGCGAGAGTGATTGTGTAAATTTGACTTGTACTTATGCCAGGTACGGTGTCGACCTTGTATATCACTTGGCCCGCCTAGACTCTGGATAAGATAAACATGCTATTCACATCATTCTCAGCATCGTGGATGCTCCAGAGTGAATCCAACCACAGCTCCAGTGCCGCAATGCAGTCTGTCAGGATCTGCAGGCGGATACACTTCCCGCACACAGTCGTCAGGGACACCAGAAGCATCCCTGACTTCCCACATATTACAGAAGCATAACACGTGTTCGAGCTCTCCTGCCATGACTTAACCCTTAGATAAACTTAATTGGGCAACAACAATGCGAAGCGTTAGTTATTGATAAAGAAAAAGAAAAAGGTTAAAGGTAACGGCTATGCCCCGGACCAAAGCCACAAAAGGGCACATAGGAAAGATAATGATGCGGCGGCCATATTTAACACAGGAACCTCAATAGTTAATATGATTGATTTTGCAACGCTGAACAATAAAATTAGAAACCTGGGCCCCAGAATTAAAGAAATTCTAAGGGAGCAGAATCAGAACCAGGACTCCCAATTGACTGAGGATCAGGTCCTTACTGCTCGGCTTCAGGGCGTGGCTATTGTCCTCGAGGCGCATGCCCAAACCATGAATAAAATGATTGAGGAGGACCATAAAACCTCTGAGAATGCTGCAAGGAATGATGTCTGTAGCACATTTGGAAATTGGGTGGTGGAACAGACGAGGGAAAAATTATCCCCGATAAAGGAAGGTGAGGAACCCTTATGGATTGGCAATGAGCAATTGGTTAATCTATCCCGTCAAGGAGAGACTATCCCAGGGTGCCAACTCAGGGGAGCGGTGCGAATATACCCCACCCAAATTGAATGCAAGATGAACGGGGGCAGTCTGCTGGGACTGATACTTGCAATACCAGTGATTGTACTGGGAACAGAGCCTCCAGAAGCATAGAGTCCAAAACATCGGAATCGGTTGCATAACGTATCATGAGACATTACCCTATGCAATAACATATGAAGATTGTTTCGTGTGAAACAAGTTGGAAGGTTGTGCCACCCATCAGGGAATAACAATTTGCCCTCATAAAATGAGTTTTGACCCAATTGCGGCCTGTGGATTTAATGTATTAAAGGGATTAACACCAACGCGGGCTGCTTATGTCGACAAAAGGAGAGTACTGTGTAACCACTAACCAGAAAATTTTTTGAGTCCGCACAACCGATCTGTCAGATCCCCAGCCTGCTGTACTGTTTTAGCCCAAAGGTACCAGTGAGGATTGGACGAGAAGAATAGATCGATATACACAGACGAGAGTCCACTTCAATCCAGGTGTCCGAAGTCAGCAAGGAACTACCAAACTACATCAATAAAATTTGGGTACGATATGCCCCCATTGCCGGAACACATGGTGGAGTTACGAAAAAAGATCACCAAATCCCAGAAGATGTAATACACGCTCCAGCAACAGAACAAGGACATAAAAGAGGAAATAAAGGTGCGATGACTTATGGTACCAGGGACTGAACATTTAGATCCATCCGTAGATCCAAATATCGCATGTGTGAGTGGTGATCCAACTGTCGATTGTTGTATATATCCTTCATCACATCTGTGGATGGGCCCGGCGAAGGAAAACCAAAATATTGGCTAAAGCAATAACCCGAGTAAGGGAAGGAGAAAGCACACCTCTCAAACCAGGCCCGTATCAAAAGTATTTAGAGCAATCCAAGACGAGTGCGTCATAAGGCAGCTAGAGATAGGGAATACGTAATGGTAGTTTAAACCCAGGTATAGGCAGGTCATTAGGGCACTGGTGACACCGTAAGAGGTTCAATAGTCGGGATGTGACACTTGTGGCTGTCCAGAGGATCCCTGGATAAGAAGCCATAGGTAGAACATCAGGGTGTGGCCGTTGGGCAGGGAAAGGATTCCTGACCAGGGCCAACAGGAGGGATTGATGTGTGAAGCACAGGGTTAATGGGAATTTTGTTTTAAAGGACTGTAGCTATGTTGGAAGCCATGTATTAGACTGCCACCATAATTACAAGGCATGATGGGAAGCTTGGCCAAAACAGACAGAAGCATCGTGTCAGCAGTTAATAAGTAACAGTTGGTATAAAGACAATTCATGATACCTTGTTACAGAGACAATGGGCAAAGATGAAATCTTGTTAGAGACAATGGGCAAACATAAGACGGTTGAGGTAACAGAATACATCTGCTAAAAGCTTACTTGATTAACAATTGAGCAACTGTCTGCATCCTTGTCAACTGTCGAGTTTCGCTTCTGCTTGATTATGTACAAAATACAATGCCACAACCACTGTAAAGTTGAGACTTCTGGATGCCAAACGCTCTCCCCTGCACGCTTGTTTTAAAGAATTCTCGTATTGTGGATTATAAGTGACTTCAAGTGGTGTTTTTCCCACAAGACCTTTATCAGTTTCTCGGTCCTCCTTTGCTGAATTCTAAAATCTTCCCAATCCTCAAGCTTATTGCTCTTTTTGCCAACATTATAAGCATCTTCCCTTCATCTCATACTATCTTTAACTTCTCGTTAGCCACGGTTGGAGCACTTTTTCTGTGGGTTTTGTGTGTATTAAAGGAATGTATGTTAGTTGTAAATTATGTATTAATTCTTTAAATGCTAGCCATTGCTTGTCTACCATCATACCTTTTAATGTAGTTTCCCAATCTACCATAGCCAATTCACTCCTCATACCTACATAGTTACCTTTGTTTAGATTTAAGACCCTAGTTTCGGATTTAACTAAATCACTTTCAAACTTAATGTAAAATTCTATCATATTATGGTCACTCTTCCCTAAGAGCCCCTTTATACAAGGTTATTAATTAACTCTTTCTTTTTGCACAATACTAGATCTAAAATAACATGTTCCTCTAGTTGGTTCCTCAACATACTGGGTCTAGAAAACCATCTTGTATATCTTCCATGAATTCGTCCTCCACACTATTACTGGAAATTTGGTTTGCCCAGTCTATATATAGAATAAAGTCCCCCATGATTATTGTATTACCTTTGTTACATGCACCTCTAATTTCCTGATTTATACTGTGCCCGATATTACAACCAATGTTTGGGGGCCTATAAACAACTCCCACCAACGTTTTCTGCCCCTTGCTGTTTCGTAGCTCCACCCAAACTGATTCTACTTCTTGATTTTCCCAGCTAAGATCCTTTCCCTCTACTGTCTTTATGCCATCCTTTATTATCAGGGCTATCCCTCCTCCTTTTCCATTTTGCTATCTCTTCTAAAAGTTATGCATCCTTGAATATTTAGTTCACAACCGTGGTCACTTTGCAACCACGTCTCCATAATGGCTACTAATTTCTATCTGCGCTATTAATTCATCTATTTTGTTGCGAATGCTCTGCACATTCAGATACATAATGCCTTTAGATTTGACTTTTTCTGTTTTTCCCTGACCTTCGTCACTGATGCCCTTTGTTACTCTTCCTGACCCACTCTGCTTATTTTTTACCCAAAACTCTACTCTGCTCTAGAGCAGACATATCTCGTTGCTTTGAATCTGTATCTAAACCGTGTTATACACTTTCATAAATCCTCCTCCTCCCCCGCGCTCCTCTTCATTATTTTAAAGCCCTGTCTACTGCCCTATTTATTCGATTCACCAGGACACCGAGTCCAGCCCGGTTCGAGTGGAGCCTGTCATGTATCCTACATGGTTACGGCTTGTACTATTACAAGTTGTGCCACCAGAGGCACTGATCCTCAATCTGGAGTTACATTAAATGGACTAAGGTCACTACAGTTCAAGTACAACGCACTGTCTCGCGCAGTCATTATCAGAGTATCTGAAGACATAACAGAGCCCATCCCAACGGAACAGCGCCCTCTTTCCCCAGTACTGGTGCCAGTGCCCCATGAAGCAAAGCCCCTTGCCTTGCACGCCACTCTTTGAGCCACGCATTTAACTTTCCAATTAGCTTGTGGTTCAGGTAACAATCCAGAGATTATTACCTTAGAAGTTCAGCTTTTTTACTTGGACCACAACTCCTCAAACTTTCAGCAGAACCTCATTCCTAGTTCTACCTACGTCGTTGATTCCTACGTGGACCACAACAACTAGATCACCCCATTCCCACTCCAACTTCTGACCCTGAGCTGCCCCAGGGAAGACGCAGTGTGAGATTCTCTGTGGGCTGCAGTGTGTTCAGTGCCTGACCCTGAGCTGCCCCAAGGAGGGGGCAGTGTATGATGTCCTTGTGGGGTGCAGTGTGTTCAGTATCTGACCCTGAGCTGCCCCAGGAAGGGGGCAGTGTGTGATGTCCCTGTGGGATGCAGTATGTTCAGTTTCTGACCCTGAACTGCCCTCATTCCTCCTGCTCTAGGGGGCAGTCACGCTCCTCTCAGGCTGAGTTAATTGGAGGGACATCATCATCTACTGGACACGGGCGGTATTTCAAGGCACATCATGTCCAATTCCACCCTAGTGAAATCCAAAACCAACCTGCAGATTCAATTCATTTTATCAACTGTTTAACAACATTTAGCTCCATTTGTTGAAGCTTTCAGTATTTGAAGAAAGCCCTTTAAAAAGTGAAGTATGGATGCAAACACAATCAGCATTATTTTTATCTGACCCTTTTACCGTTGATTAATTGGTCAAATATCCAGAATATTCAACTCCAGCCCAGTTATAAGGAGAATCAATATCAACAGAAAAAATTCCCAACTCGTCAGAATGGACACGATTCAGTTGAGCTAACAGCAGAATCGAAACCCTGCAGTCACTTGTGAGCTCGCTGGTGTGTCAGCAGGTTGGATGACCGAGTGAATCCCTTCCCACACACGGAGCAGGTGAACGGCCGCTCCCCAGTGTGAGCCCGCTGGTGTGCCAGCAGATGGGATGACTGAGTGAATCCCTTCCCACACTCAAAGCAGGTGAATGGCCTCTCCCCAGTGTGAACTCGCTGATGTCTCAGCAGGTGGGATGATCGAGTGAATCCTTTCCCACACACGGAGCAGGTGAACGGCCTCTCCTCGGTGTGAACTCGCTGGTGAGTTAGAAGGCTGGACGACACAGTGAATCGCTTCCCACACTCTGAGCAGGTGAACGGTCTCTCCCCAGTGTGAACTCGCTGGTGTGTCAGCAGGTTGTATGAGGTAGTGAATCCCTTCCCACACTCTGAGCAAGTGAAAGGCCTCTCCCCAGTGTGAACTCGCTGGTGAGTTAGAAGGCGGGATGACACAGTGAATCGCTTCCCACACTCTGAGCAGGTGAACGGCCTCTCCCCAGTGTGAACTCGCTGGTGTTTCAGTAGGTTGGATGACCCAGTGAACCCCTTCCCACACTCAGAGCAGGTGAACATCCTTTCCCCGGTGTGACTGCGCCGATGAACTTCCAGATCAGACGGGTAATTAAATCTCATCCCACAATCCCCACATTCCCACGGTTTCTCTGTGGTGCGGGTGTCCTTGTGTCTCTCCAGGTTCACAATCAGTTGAAGCCTCGTCCACACACACAACACGGGTATGGTTTCTCCCCGCTGTGCATGGTGCGATGGTTTTTCAGGCTGTGTAACTAGTTAAAGCTCTTTCTACAGTCAGTGCACTGGAACACTCTCACTCGGGTGCGTCTGTCTTGGTGCTTTTCCAGTCACACTGATGTTTGAAATCTTTTCCCAGGCAGAAAAGACAAACATTTCTCCTTCCACATTCAAAGGCCGATGATATTTAGATCCTGATGAATGGAATGACTCTGTCAGATCATGACGTGATGTTTGGTTTGAGTTCCCCGTCTGCAAATCCTGCCCCTCGAATACTCTGGAAAAGGAGTTTACAAAAATCATTACTGCAAGTATAGGATAGAAATTCAGAACAGACAGTTCTAGATTCTATGGAACATTCTTTCCTCTCTTGTTCCTCCAAAGCTGTAAATCCCTGCCCCATAAACTCTCCGTCCTCCCTGTCCTAAAATCCAAACACATCGCACATCTGAAGACAAGCTTGTCCTCCGCTCCCAGTTTTCACTACCAACGCTGGCTGGTTTGAGTTCCGCACGTCCCCTGAAGGTGTTGGCTCTGGCTGGGTTCAGTCCTACACTCACTGGTTCCCCTCCCCTGAAGGTGCTGACTCTGTCTAGGTTCAGTTGATCAGCTGCTTGCTGAGTAGTTGCTGGGTGTGTTTTGCTAAGGTTTCGAATTTAGTTCTATTTTTGATAGTTGCGAGTGTAACTAGAGGGATGGCAGGGCAGCTCAGTCTCGTGGATTGCACATCCTGTGGCATGTGGGAAATCCTGGACGCTTTGTGCAGCTGAGACGACCATGTGTGCAGGTGTCTCCAGCTGCACCAGCTCGGGCTCCGCATTTTGGAGCTTGAGCGGCAGCTGGAGTTACTGCGGTGCATCTGCAAGGCTGAGAGCTACGTGGCTAGCACATTTCTAGAGGTGGTCACCCTGCAGCTTAAGAGTGTGCAGGCAGATAGGGACTGGGTGAGCGCCGGATAGAAGAGGAGGACTATGCAGGTAGTGCAGGAGTCCCCTTAATCCATCTCACTCTCCAACCTGTATTCTGTTCTGAGTGCTGGTGAGGGCGATGGTGCCTCTGGGGAGTGTAGCCAGAGGCCAAATCCACGGCATCACAGGTGGCTCAGCTGCACGGTGGGGGGCGGGAAGAGGAAGAAGAATGAAAGAGCTATAGTGGTTGGGGATTCAATAGTCAGGGGAGCAGACGTGACTCCAGGATGGTATATTGCCTCCCTGGTGCCAGGGTCAAGGATGTCACCGAGCGGCTGTAGGGTATTCTGCGGAGAGAGGGTGAACAGCCAGAGGTCGTGGTCCATATCAGGACCAATGACATAGGTAAAAAGCGGGATGAGGTCTTGGAGGCAGAGTTTAGGGAGCTAGGAGAGAGATTAAAAAGCAGGACCTCAAAAAGTAGTAATCTCCGGATTACTCCCGGTACCATGAGCTAGTGAGTACTGAAATAGGAGGATAGAGCAGATGAATGCATGGCTGAAGGGATGGTGCAGGAGGGAGGGCTTTAGTTTCCTGAGGCATTGGGACCACTTCTGGGGGAGGTGGGACCTGTACAAGCCGGACAGGATGCACCTCACAGAACCAGGACCAATATCCTTGCGGGAGGGTTTGCCAACGCTGTTGGGGAGGGTTTAAACTAGCTTGGCAAGGGGATGGGAACCTGAAAATAGATTCAGTAGGGAGGGGAGTAAAGCTGGAATTAGATAGCAAAAATGTAGAAAGTGAGTTGGAAGGACAGAGGAAACAAGCAGGAAAAAGGGCTAAAAAAAAACAAATTTAAAAACTCTTTGTCTAAATGCACGTAGTATTCGTAACAAAATAGATGAGTTGATGGCACAAATAGATACAAATGGCTATGATCTGATAGCCATTAGAGACACGTGGTTGCAAGGTCACCAGGCCTGGGAACTAAATATTCAGGGATATTTGACAATACGGAAGGAGCGACCGAAAGGAAAAGGAGGTTGGGTAGCACTATTAATAAAGGATGGGATCAGTGCATTAGTGAGAACAATATTGGCTCAGAAGATCAAGATGTTGAATCAGAGATAAGAAATAATAAATGGAAAAAGTCGTTGGTGGGCATAGTCTATAGGCCCCCTAACAGTAGCTACACTGTTGGACGGAGTATAAATCAAGAAATAATGGAGGCTTGTAATAAAGGAACGGCAATAATCATGGGTGATTTTAACCTTCATATTGACTGGACAAGGCAAATTGGCCTCAAGGAGGAGTTCATAGAGTTTATCCGGGATAGTTTCGTTGAACAGTACGTTGCGGAACCAACCAGGGAGCAGGTTATCTTAAATCTAGTACTGTGTAATGAGGCAGGATTAATAAATTATCTCGTTGTAAACGATCCTCTGGGAGTGAGTAACCATACTATGGATGAATTTCAAATTCAGTTGGAGGATGAGAAAGTTGGTTCACAAACCAGGGTCCTAAGATTAAATAAAAGGAGACATAAAGGTATGAGGGCAGAGTTGGCTAAAGTGGACTGGGAAACTAGACTAAAGAATAGGACGGTTGATGATCAGTGGCAGACATTTAAGGAAATATTTCCTAACTCGCAAAAATATATCCCAATGAGAAGGAAAGACTGTAAGAGAAGGGATAACCATCTGTGGCTAACTAAGGAGATAAGGGAGGATATCAAATTGAAAACAAAGGCATACAATGTGGTCAAGACTAGTGGGAGACCAGAGAATTAGGACAATTTTAAAAGCCAGCAGCGAACGACTAAACAAATGATAGAGAGAGGGAAGATAGATTATGAAAGTAAACTAGCACGAAATATAATAACAGATAGGAAGAGTTTCTACAGGTACATAAATAGTGGCTAAAGTATGCTCCCCTGGAGGATGAGATTGGGGAATTAATAATGGATAACAGGGAAATGGCAGAGATGTTGAACAAATATTTTGCATCGGTCGTCAAGGTGGAAGACATTAAAAATATTCCAATAGTGGATAATCAAGGGGCTATAGGTAGGGAGGAACTTAATACAATCGCTATCATTAATGAAGTAGTACTAGGTAAAATAAAGGGTAAGGCGGACAAGTCCCCTGGACCTGATGGCTTACATCCTAGGATCTTAAGATAAGTGGCTGCAGAGATAGTGGATGCATTGATTGTAATCTGACAAAATTCACTGGATTTTGGAGCGGTTCCAGCAGATTGGAAAACCGCAAATTTAATACCCCTATTTAAAAAAGGAGGCAGACAAAAAGCAGGAAACTATAGACCAGTTAGCCTAACATCTGTCATTTGGAAAATGCTGGAGTCCATTATTAACGAAGCAGTAGCGGGACATTTGGAAAAGCATAATTCAATCAAGTAGAATCAGCATGATTTTATGAAAGGGAAATTATGGTTGACAAATTTGCTGGAGTTCTTTGAGGAGGTAACAAACAGGGTTAATAAGGGGGAACCAGTGGATGTGGTGTATTTGGATTTCCAGAAGGCACTCGAGACATTGCTACATAAGAGGTTACTGCGCAAGATAAAAGTTTACAGGTTGGGGGTTATATATTAGCATGGATTGGCTAACTAACAGAAAACAGTAAGTCGGGATAAAAGGGTCATTTTCCAGTAGGCATACAGTAACTAGTGGGGTGCCGCAGGGATCGGTGCTGGGTCCTCAACTATTTACAATCTATATTAATGACTTGGATGAAGGGACCGAGTGTAATGTAGCCAAGTTTGCTGATCATACAAAGATGGGTGGGAAAGCAAATTGTAAGGAGGACACAAAAAATCTGCAAAGGGATATAGACAGGCTAAATGAGTGGGCAAAAATTTGGCAGATGAAGTATAATGTGGGAAAATGTGAGATTATCCACTTTGGCAGAAATAATAGAAAAGCAAATTATAATTTAAATGGAGAAAAATTGCAAAGTGCTGCAGTACAGAAAGATCTGGGAGACCTTGTGCATGAAATGCAAAAAGTTAGTATGCAAGTACAGCAAGTAATCAAGAAGGCAAATGGAACGTTGGCCTTTATTGCAAGGGGGATAGAGTACAAAAGCAGAGAAGTCCTGCTACAACTGTACAGGGTATTGGTGAGGCCACAGTTGGAGTACTGCGTACAGTTTTGGTCTCTGTATTTAAGGAAGGATATACCTGCATTGGAGGCTAGTCAGAGAAGGTTCACCAGGTTGATTCCGGAGATGAGGGGTTGACTTATGAGGATAGATTGAGCCTATACACATTGGAGTTCAGAAGAAAGAGAGGTGATCTTATTGAAACTTATAAGATAATGAGGGGGCTCGACAGGGTGGATGCAGAGAGGATATTTCCACTCATAGGGGAAAGTAAAACAAGGGGACATCGTCTTAGAATGAAGAGCCGCCCATTTAAAACTGAGATGAAGAGAAATTTCTTCTCTGAGGGTTGTAAATCTATGGAATTCACTGCCCCAGAGAGCTGTGCAGGCTGGGTCATTGAATATATTTAAGGCGAAGATAGACAGATATTTGAGCGATAAGAGAGTAAAGGGTTATGGGGAACGGGCAGGGAAGTGGAGCCGAGTCCATGATCAGATTAGCCATGATCTTATTGAATGGCGGAGCAGGCTGGAGGGGCCGAATTGCCTACGGCTCCTATTTCTTATGTTCTTATGACAACTCGATCTTCCCCCTCCCACTCCAACTTCTTCTCCAGCCCAGAGATGTCGTTAACCCTGGCACCGGGTAGGCAACACAGCCTTCGGAACTCGCACTCTCAGCTACACAGAACCCTATCTATCCCCCTTTTTCTTAGCAGTAAGAAACCTTGTCACTGTTGCCAAATTAAGTAATTTAAGGGTTAAGTCATGGCAGAAGAGCTCAGACCCGTGTCATGCTCCTGTGCTATGTGGGAAGTCAGGGACGCTCCCAGTGTCCCTGACTACTATGTGTGCAGGAAGTGCATCCAGCTGTAGCTCCTGACAGACTGCATTGCGGCACTGGAGCTGCGCATGGATTCACTCTGGAGTATCCGCGATGCTGAGGATGTCGAGAATAGCACGTTTAGTGAGTTGGTCACACCGCAGGTAAAGGTTACAGAGGCAGATAGGGAATGGGTGACCATCAGGTAGAGCAGTGAAAGGAAGGTAGTTCAAGGGTCCCCTGCGGTCATCTCCCTCCAAAACAGATATACCACCTTGAGTACTGTTGGGGGAGATGGCCATTCAAGGGAAGGCAGCAGCAGCCAAGTTCATGGCACCATGGGTGGCTCTGCTGCGCAGGAGGGCAGGAAAAAGAGTGGGAGGGCTATAGTGGTAGGGGATTCTATGGTAAGGGTATTAAGATAGACGGCCGCGATCGAGACTCCAGTTTGTTGCCTCCCTGGTGCAAGGGTCAAGGATGTCTCGGAGCGCCTGCAGGGCATTCTGCAGAGGGAGGGTGAACAGCCAGTTGTCGTGGTGCATATAGGTACCAACAATATAAGTAAAAAGCAGGATGAGGTCCTATAAGCTGAATTTAGGGAGCTAGGAGTTAAATTAAAAAGTAGGACCTCAAAGGTAGTAATCTCAGGATTGCTACCAGTGCCACGTGCTAGTCAGAGTAGAAATAGCAGGATAGTTAAGATGAATACGTGGTTTGAGGAATGGTGCAAGAGGGAGGGATTCAAATTCCTGGGACATTGGAATTGGTTCTGGGAGAGGTGGGACCCGTACAAACCGGTCGTTCTGCACCTGGGCAGGACTGGAACTAATGTCCTAGGGGGAGTGTTTGCTAGTGCTGTTGGGGAGGGTTTAAACTAATAGGGCAGGGGGACAGGAATCTATGCAGGGAGACAGAGGGAAGTAAAATGGGGTCAGAAGCAAAAGGTATAAAGGAGAAAAGTAAACGTGGAGTGCAGAAAAGGCAAAAATCAAAAAGGGCCACATTACAACAGAATTCTAAAAGGACAAAGTGTTAAAAAAACAAGCCTGAAGGCTTTGTGTCTCAATGCGAGGAGCATTCGTAATAAGGTGGATGAATTAACTGCGCAGATAGCTGTTAACAAATATGATGTAATTGGGATTACGGAGACATGGCTCCAGGGTGACCAAGGCTGGGAACACAACATCCAAGGGTATTCAATATTCAGGAAAGATAGATTGAAAGGAAAAGGAGGTGGGGTAGAGTTGCTGGTTAAAGAGATTAACGCAAAAGTAAGGAAGGATATTAGCGTGAATGAGGTGGAATCTGTATGGGTAGAACTGCGGAACACCAAAGGGCAGAAAACGCTACTGGGAGTTGTGTACAGACTACCAAACAGTCACACTGAGGTTGGGGATGGCATCAAACAGGAAATTAGGGAGGCGTGCAATAAAGGTACAGCAGTCATCATGGGTAACTTTAATCTACATATAGTTTGCGCTAAACAAACTGGTAGCAATACGGTGGAGGAGGATTTCTTGGAGTGTATGAGGAATGGTTTACTGGACCAATATGTCGAGGAACCAACTAGAGAGCTAGCCATCCTAGACAGGGTGTTGTGTAACAGAAACATAGAAAATAGGTGCAGGAGTAGGCCATTCGGCCCTTCGAGCCTGCACCGCCATTCAACAAGATCATGGCTGATCACCCACCCCAGCACCTCCCCCTCCCCCCAATGCCCCCTCCACACCTCTCCCGACCCCCCCCCCCCCAGCCGCAAGGACCACATCCAACTCCCTCCCGAACACATCCAATTAACTGGCATCAACAACTCTCCGCGGCAGGGAAACCTCACACCCCAACAACTCCCCGAGTGAAGAAGTCTCTCCCAATCCCAGCCCCAAACAGCCCACCCCCATCCCAAGAGCGTGCCACCCCCCCACCCCGGACCCACCCAACACCAGGAACACTCCCCCCGCACCCAAACCGCCCCGTCAGAATCCTTCCCAAATGCCGAAAACCCCCGGATGTCGAGCCCCCCGCGACGCCAACCACACCACATCCACCAACCGCCATCTGCAGTCAACCCGTCCACCCCACTCTGAACACTCCCCGCACCGAGGCACAGAGCCCCCAGGCCCGCCCCTCCAACACACTTCGCCCCCTCCAGACCTCCGCTGCAATGTGGCCCCTCCTGACCCCACCCTGGGTTTCTCCGCCCCCCACCTCCACCACTCTCCCCTCCATCCCCCGCCCCCATCTCCCCTCAACTACCCTCTGCCTCCCAGCACAGGCTCCCATCTTGGGGGCGGTAACCTTCTGGGGCAGGCAATTTTAGCCCCCAGCGTGGAAGTCCTGCTCCCGCCGCAGAATTGGCCTTACCACCCCTCAATGGAAGCGGAGAGCAATTTCCCACACTCCACTTCCTTTGGGGGCAGTTACCGGGGCACGACTGGATGCTCCTGTGACAGTGGGAACTGGTGCTCTCCACTCTCCCGTCCTGTGACAGTTGGTGAAAGAGGGTTATTAGCAATCTTGTTGCGTGAGGCCCCTTGGGGAAGAGTGACCATAATATGGTGGAATTCTTCATTTAAGATGGAGAGTGACAGTTAATTCAGAGACTAGAGTCCTGAACTTAAAAGAAAGGTAACTTCAACGGTATGAGACGTGATCTGGCGAATTATAGTAAAGGGTTGCCAATGGATAGGGAATGGCAGACATGTAATGATCACATGGATAAACGTCAACAATTGTATATCCCTGTCTGGCGTAAAAATAAAATGGGGAAGGTGGCTCAACCGTGGCTTACAAGGGAAATTAGAGATAGTGTTAAATCCAAGGGAGAGGCATATAAATTGGCCAAAAAAAGCAGCAAACTTGAGGACTGGGAGAAATTTAGAATTCAGCAGAGGACAAAAGGTTTAATTAGGAGGGGGAAAATAGAATATGAGAGTGAGCTTGCAGAGAACATAAAAACTGACTGCAAAAGCTTCTACAGATACGTGAAGAGAAAAAGATTAGTGAAGACAAATGTAGGTCCCTTGCAGTCAGAATCAGGTGAATTTATAATGGGGAACAAAGAAATGGCAGACCAGTTGAACATGCTTGACAAATCTTCAAGACTTTTTTGAGGATTTAACTAGTAGAGTGGACAAGGGGGAGCCAGTGGATGTGGTGTATTTAGACTTCCAAAAGGTTTTTGACAAGGTCCCGCACAAGAGGTTAGTGTGCAAAATTAAAGCACATGGTATTGAGGGTAACACATTGACGTGGATAGAGAACTGGTTGGCAGACAGGAAGCAAAGAGTAGGAATAAACAGGTTCTTTTCAGAATGGCAGGCAGTGACTAGTGGGGTACTGCAAGGTTCAGTGCTGGGACACCAGCTATTTACAATATACATTAACGATTTAGACGAAGGAATTGAATGTTAATATCTCCAAGTTTACAGATGACACTCAGCTGGGTGATAGTGTGAGCTGTGAGGAGGATGCTAAGAGGCTGCAGGGTGACTTGGACAGGTTAGGTGCATGGGCAAATACATGGCAGATGCGGTATAATGAAGATAAATGTGAGGTTATCCACTTTTGTGGTTAAAAACAGGAAGGCAGATTATCTGAATGATGATAGATTAGTAAAAGGGGAGGTGCAACGAGACCTGGGTGTCATGGTACATCAGTCATTGAAAGTTGGCATACAGATACAGCAGGCGGTGAAGAAAGCAAATGGCATGTTGGCCTTCATAGCGAGAGGATTTGAGTATAGGAGCAGGGAGGTCTTACTACAGTTGTATAGGGCCACATTGGTGAGGCCACACGGTACAGTTTTGGTCTCCTAATCTGAGGAAGGACATTCTTGCTTTTGAGGGAGTGCAGCGAAGGTTCACCAGACTGATGCCCAGGATGACAGGACTGACATATGAAGATAGACTGGATCGACTAGGCTAATATTCACTGGAATTTAGAAGAATGAAAGGGGATCTCATAGAAACATATAAAATTCTGCCGGGATTGGACAGGTTAGATGCAGGAAGAATGTTCCCGATGTTGGGAAAGTCCAGAACCAGGGGTCACAGTCTAAGGATAAGGGGTAAGCCATTTAGGACTGAGATGAGGAGAAACGTCTTCACTCAGAGTTGTGAGCATGTGGAATTCTCTACCACAGAAAGTTGTTGAGGCCAGTTTGTTAGATATATTCAAAAGGGAGTTAGATGTGGCCCTTACGGCTAAAGGGATCAAGGGGTATGGAGAGAAAGCAACAGGAGGGTACTGAAGTGCATGATCAGCCATGATCATATTGAATGGTGGTGCAGGCTCGAAAGGCCAAATGGCCTACTCCTGCACCTATTTGCTCTGTTTCTAATGATACTGTCCCCTACCACTTTGTTTCTTTTTACTCCCCCCACTTGAATAACCCCCTGCATCACGGTGCTGTGGTCAGTTTGCTCATCTTCCCTGCAGTCCCTGCTCTTGTCCACACAGGGAGTAAGAGCCTCAAACCTGTGGGACAAGAGCAAGGGCCGAGGCTCCTCCATCACTGCATTCTGGATCCCTATACCTTCCTCAAGTAGTCACACACTCCTGTCCCTGACCATGAACCAAATTTGAATTAATTCATCTAATTGGTGTGACTGCCTCATGGTACGCAGTGTCTAGGTAACTCTCCCTCTCCCTGATGTGTCGTAGTGTCTGCAGCTCAGACACCAGCTCTTCATCGCGGAGCTGAAGTTCCTCGAGCTGCAGACACTTACTGAATGAGTCAGCAACTTCAGGGGAGGTGAGGGGTGGGAAACAGTGAATGTAGAACTGAACCCAAGGTACAGATGTCCAGCATTGGGGCCTAGAATCACAGAAAGGATCCTTTTAAGATCGGGCCAAGGAGAATCGCTTTTGCCAATTATTAATTTGAATGAAGTATTACCATGTTTTTTTCCATGGCTGTAGTTTGGTTCCGTCTCTGACCCATGAGAAGTGAAAGTGGATAGACGAATGCGCAGCTCGAGCTCCAGTTCACGTTCTATTTCTGTCTCATCTAGCGTGCCGGATAGAATGACCTGGCGGACCGGATATGGCCCGCGGGCCATATTTTGCCCATCACTGCTCTACAGTCCGATCAAACACCCCCAGTGCAGGTACAGCACAGGTTAGATACAGAGTAAAGCTTCCTCTACACTGTCCCATCAAACACCCCCAGGGCAGGTACAGCACTGGTTAGGTACAAAGTAATGCTCCCTCAACACTGTCCCATCAAACACTCCCAGTGCAGGTACAGCACGGGTTAGATACAGAGTAAAGCTCACTCTATACTGTCCGATCAAACACTCCCAGGGCAGAATTAACTACACAGGCAGCAATGAATGAATATGATATAATTGGCATCACGGAAACATGGTTCCAGGGTGACCAAGACTGGGAACTCAACATCCAAGGGTATTTAACATTCAGGAAGGATAGACAGAAAGGAAAAGGAGGTGGGGTAGCATTGCTGGTTAAAGAGGAAATTAACGCAATAGTAAGGAAGGACATTAGCTTGGATGATGTGGAATCTGTATGGGTGGAACTGCGGAATACCAAAGGGAAGAAAACGCTAGTGGGAGTTGTGTACAGACCACCAAACAGTAGTAGTGAGGTTGGGGACAGCATCAAACAAGAAATTAAGGATGCGTGCAATAAAGGTACATCAGTTAACAGGGGCGACTTTAATCTACATATAGATTGGGCTAACCAAACTGGTTGCAATTGGTGGAGGAGGATTTCCAGGAGTGTATTCGGGATGGTTTTCTAGACCAATATGTCAATGAACCAACGAGAGGGCTGGCCATCCTAGACTGGGTGATGTGTAATGAAAAAGGACTCATTAGCAATCTTGTTGTGCAAGGCCCCTTGGGGAAGAGTGACCATAATATGGTAGAATTCTTTATTAAGATGGAGAGTGACACAGTTAATTCAGAGACCAGGGTCCTGAACTTAAGGAAAGGTAACTTCGATGGTATGAGATGTGAACTGGCTAAAATAGACTGGTGAATGATACTTAAAGGGTGGATGGTGGCTAGGCAATGGCAAACATTTAAAGATCACATGGATGAACTTTTGTACATCCCTGTCTGGAGTAAAAATAAAATGGGGAAGGTGGCTCAACTGTGGCGAACAAGGGAAATTAAGGATAGTGTTAAATCCAAGGAAGAGGCATACAAATTGGCCAGAAAAAACAGCAAACCTGAAGACTGGGAGAAATGCAGAATTCAGCAGAGGAGGACAAAAGGTTTAATTAAGAGAGGGAAAATAGAGTATGAGAGGAAGCTTGCTGGGAACAAAAAAAACTGACTGCAAAAGCTTCTGTAGATATGTGAAGAGAAAAAGATTAGTGAAGACAAATGTAGGTCCCTTGCAGTCAGATTCAGGTGAATTTATAATGAGGAACAAAGAAATGGCAGACCAGTTGAACAAATACTTTGGTTGTCTTCACGAAGAAAGACACAAATAACCTATCCGGAAATACTAGGGGACCGAGGGTCTAGTTGAGAATCTGTATCAATGTAGCTACCAACTTTATATGTATTATCCGTACTAATTTCAAATGTATTAACTCTTTCTAAATTGGCCGCTCATGGTTATTGCTGACTATTCAGATTTCACTATAGGGGAGAACAATGAGGCTTGCTTTTGTAAAACAACCTTGAAGAACCGTCTGATCATGGGAATGTAGCAACAGATGTAGGAGCTAAACTGTGGGAATACCCAGAGAAGCAGAACTGTGTCTTCCTTGCCTGCAAAACAAAGATAAGCTGGAGATGACTTAATCTTCACTCATGATTAGGGAATTGCTTGCTTTACTGTGTATATGACTGGTTTAGCTTGTATCTATGCCACGATAGTTGATGTGATAGGACAATGAAAAGGGGAGGTACCGATCATGAACTGTATAAATGTATTGATTTTGTAATGATTTTTGCTTGCTCTGGTGGATTCGACAGACTCATGAAGTCGGTGCCCCTTTATCAGAGCAAGACACTTCATCGATGAATAAAGTTAGTCTGAACTAAACTTTAAAGTGTTCGAGTCGGTGTATTCGCTGAAACAGATTGAGGGAAAAGAATCCGTATCAATATTTGGTGTCAGAAGTGGGATCTCAACGGACGACCGCCGGGAACTTGCGAACTAAGAGCCGAACTAGCCTCGGACGAGACGGGAGGAAAATGGCCACCGGAGTGAGTATTCTTTAAATACCACCTCGGTTACCTCCAGTCCAAAAGTCTGAAGAACTTTTTGCCGCTCGCTAGTTCTCAGGTAGCGTCTGAACATGATCCAGGTCAATCTGTCAAATACCTTTTAAACTCAGAAAATAAGTGTCCAAGTCAGGTACGACATCGACCTTGTATATCACTTGGCCCATCTAGGAACTGATTGGACTTAAACAGACTAACCGGGATACGATTACCGCGGGGCGACGCGAGAGCGATTGTGTAAATTTAACTTGTACTTATGCCAGGTACACTGTCGATCTTGTATATCACTTGACCCACCTAGGCTCTGGATAAGATAAACTACCTTTTTACCGCGACGCGACGCGAGAATAGGCAACCACTTAAGACAGTACTGCGGATGCAGGCAGCCCACTACAGAAGTTATGCGAAGAATTCCCCAAAAAGGCTGAGCAATTTAGACAGTTATCTGGAGCCTTGAACAAATTGTCAAAAACTGAAAGATGAATCACTTCTGTCAAGTTGGCAGGAAAACGCCACTAAGTTAGGACTCTCATTAATGGAAGGAGGACATGTTAAACCCCTCGATGTATTAAAGAGTGCGCGCACGAAAAACGTACCAAGAGCTCCACTCGGACCTCTGAAAAGGGTATTGATAGACTACGTAGTCAAATGGTTGGCCTTGCATTGACCGAGGCTGATGATGAAATTGAATTTCAGTAAACAAAATAGCTATTAAAAATGTGTGGTCTCGTTTTAAATCAATTAAAAAAAAAAAATCTATGGCAAGTACTTGAATTAGAAGTTAAGAAAAAATTGGAGTTTAATCTAAAATGCTGTCGTTCCTGATGAGAAGACTTTTATTATGACGGCTTTACTAATGATTTCTGCTGTTTTAACGGATTCCTAATTTCTAAGCAAGTTTTGAAGGCACAAAGACTTAAAAAAAAAAAGATTTTTTTCGGATGATTACGCGAAGTCACGTAATGACATCAGGTCTTCTTACAAACCTGTAAAGGAGTTAACCCTTTCCATTGACAGCTGTTTTATACTGGACATTATTAATTTTGATTTCTTAATAGAATAAAAGACTCACCTGACAGATAAAGGAAATGGTGGGATAGTCAGGCTAAAAAAAAATAAAGTAGAACTAGCTTATGTAATAATACTGTTGATTTCTGGATTCTTTTCCCTCAATCTGGTTCAGTGAAATCACTGAGTCGAATACCGATTGTGCTTTAAACAAAGCAAGCTTTTATTTAAAAAGCAAGTCTCGATCGAGGACTTTATCAGACAGAAGGAATGTACTGTGATAGATTGCATTTACTTCCTACGGACAAAGTGAGTTTACATTGTAAAGGGACGATGGTTATACATTTTCAGTAAAAGATAACGAGATACAATTAGAGTGACATCCTATTTCAGCCTATCCTCTTTGATCCCTCTTTACCATTGTCCACTCATAAGCCGATCTAAGAATGGTCTGTTTTTACACAAAGGCCCATTATGAGCTACTAAGACCTTGAGGTTTTTCTGCAAGCTGTGGGTTTTGTTTCAATATGTGTTGGTGTTGTAACATTTTGCAGTCTCGAGTCTGAGATGTCATGGCTATTCCTCCATGAATTCTTTGTTAGCTTATACTGTCCATATATAATTCCCACGTTCTCAACTTCTATGTCTGTATACATTTAATATCCATGTTCAGTATGCATTCTCATTCCCACCTTTTATCATTCCATGATAACACTTAGGATATTTTGCTGATTAAAAGAGTTTGGTTTTCCCGTCTCTCTTCTCAGGTCACCGTCGGTGTAGCTGGCTGTCTATCATTACGGGTAAAAGTTCAAACTGGTCACCTCGGGACCCATGTTCCAATTAGGATACCAATGGTCTTGTTCAGCTATGGAGAAGAGGAAATCTGGAACAGAAACAGGAATTAGAATAACCAGTAAAATAGGTCCGTTAGAGGGTGGTGAGCTTGCAGTGGTGCAGGTGAACCCAGGCACTTTTCCCCTCAACCTTGGCTGCAGTGGGGGTAGTGAGTAACACCTGAAAAGGCCCCTCCTTTCGTGGCTCTAATCCCTTCCGAATCCATTTCTTAATCAGGACATACTTCCCAGGTACCACGAGGGACGATTCGGGTAAAACTGGGAGGTCGAGGTGAGCCTCTCGAACCTGGTTGTGAGCTAGTCGCAGAGCCTGAGTCAGAGAAAGAACATAGGTGGTCATCAGTCGAGCTGAGATACCATATCTAGGAACAATTTCCCTCATTAACACCTTAACAACAGTTTGAGCCTTATTGTCCAGGGTAGGGTAGGCTTCAATCCATCTGCTAAACACATCTACTATTACCAACACATATTTGTAACACTGAACTTTTTGCAACTCAATGTAATCCAACTGAAATGTCTCAAAGGGACCTTCGGGTAGGGGCGTTTTACCCCAATCACAGGGGACTCCCTTCCCTGGATTATGTTGCTGGCAAACCAGGCAACTACTACTGATGTTCTGGGCGAGCGCCTAGAGTCTAGGGTGCCACCAAGTAGCCAAAAGTGTGTCACTCGTGGTCCTTGCTCCACAATGAGTAGCAAAATGCATACATTCAATAACCCATAGAGCCAACTCGTCAGACATGCAAGTCTGTTCCGCGGGAGTGGTCCAGAGTTTAGAAACATTGTCATAAGTACATCTATAATTTTTCCACAACAGTTTGTCTTTTTCGGGAGCGTCCTCCTGTGCTTTAATAACATCTTGGATGGTTGGCATTGGTTTTTCTGAGGCTAACTTATCCTTTGCAGGATTAATGAGGGCTTGCAACAAATCAGATACTAATTGCTTATGGGATATCTCATTCCCCTGTGAGGTTAGGAATCCCCTATTTTTGCATAATTGTCCGAAATCATGGGCCACCCCAAAGGCATACCTAGAGTCGGTATAGATATTGACTTTGAGGTCTTTGGCCAAGATACAGGCTCGGGTGAGGGCGAATAGTTCAGCTTGTTGGGCAGAATAGGCGGTTTCAAAGGCGGCAAATTCCAAGACCTGATTCTCCTGTTTTACTACAGCGTATTCTGAGATTCGTGTACCTTCTGGATTAATAGAAGAACTTCCGTCAACATACATAATACAGTCTGGATCTTCCATTGGTACATCAACTAAATCTTCCCTGACTGATGAGGCCTCTTGAATTAAAGATAAACAATCATGACTGGGTTCTTCCTCATCTTGGGATGGCTCAGTAAGAAAACAGGCCGGATTAATGGCAGTACAGCTTAGGATTGTTTAGTAAGTAGATCTCATATCTGCTTTGCCTGGCCATGGTAAGGTGTTGAGTCTGAAGTTGGCCCAGGAGGGCAGCTACGGAGTGAGAGGTGTACACAACAATATCCTGCTGGAGGGTGATGTTGGCAGCGGATTGAAGGCTATTGTAGATGCCGGTTAATATTTGAGTGCATACAGGGTGTCCCAAGGCAACAGGGTCTATTTTGGAAGAGTAGTAGGCAACAGGCCTATGCTTATCCCCGTGTTTCTAAGTAAAGACAGCAGTAGCACAGTCTTTCAGGATTGTACAATACAGTTGAAAGGGCCGGTCGTAGAGGGGCCGACCCAAAGCCGGAGCTTGCATCAGGGCTGTCTTTAGTTCCTTAAAGGCTTGGACGTCTGCGGTTTCTATTTCAAAGCTGTCTTCCTTATTTGTATACGGGGTGAGGTGCTTAGTCATCAGGGCAACATTAGGGATCCAGGATCTGCAGTAATTGATCATTCCCAACCACTGTTGCATTTGTTTAGCCGTGCTAGGAACTGGAAACTGGCAAATCGGTTCGTCATCCGGGGAGGTTCTCTGTACAATCAAGCTACGTAGTCAATACGAATAATCGGGGGACGGTTGGCCAAAGGGGTTGTTCTGGGAGAAGTTAGTGTAAGATCCCCGTCCTCTCCCCCCTTGCTCCCCTCCTCTTCCTCCTTCGTGCCGACGGGAGGGACACTCTCCACTCCAATGTCCTTCTTGCCCACAATTAAAGCATCCATCTCATCTTTCCCAGCCCCGACCTCTTCCCATACCAGGCCGGGGACAGTAGGGCAGTCCATAATTAGCAGGGCCCGGGCTATTTGGGTGTTTGGTATAACCGTATCCCTGTTTATCCACCCAACCCTGCACGCAACACTGCGGTTCCATCTGGTATCCCCTTGGGTCGGGTTTTGGTCCTTCCACCAGAGGTGGCTCTTCCTTTCTAGTCACGTATTCAGTCTTGACCCGGGTTGGGGGCGCACCTCCCCCCTCTCCTTTCTTTTCCTGCCAATAATATTTAACCGCCCTTTCCATCTGGGCTTTACTGTTATCTGCCCAATTCATATTATTTGTCCGGATAGCGTGAGCAATCGAATAGGGCAGGCACTGAAGTAGGATAGCGCAGAATTGAGGAGAATCCTCTCCTTCCCTGAAGGCATTATCTCCTGATTGACTTCCATATATTTCAATAAATCTTTCCATGAATTCATCAGCAATTTCTTCTCGTTTGAGTTTAGTTTCTAATACTGCGGCCATACTGATGGGCTTCTGAAGGGTCGTGGTGAGAGCATTAAAGATAGCGTTTAGGCGATCCTGGACATCGTTAGGGTGAGCAACCACCAATGCATCATGAGTAGCACGTCCTAGGTGAGTTAGAAATCGGGCATGCTCAGTTGGGCTCAGGGTTTGCTTGACCAGGGCCCACAGGTCCCTTGATTCTGCATTATATCCATGCATGTCGAGGTCACTCCGTGAAATCGGAGGTCAGGGTTAAGTTGGGTTTGTGGATCTCTTTCAGCTTATTTATCTTAGCCTTTTAACTCTTCAAGTTGTTTTGTTTGAGTATCTATTTCTTTATCGTCTCAGGCAAGTATTATTACATAAGCTAGTTCTGTTTTTATTTTTATTCTGACTATCGCACCATTTCCTCTGTTAGGTGAGTCTTTTTTCTATTAAGAAATCCAAATTAATAATGTTCAGTATGAAACGGCTGTCAATGGAAAGGGTTAACTCCTTTACAGGTTTGTAAGAAGACCTGATGTCATTACGTGACTTAATTTAACCATCTGAAAAAAAAATCTTTTAATCAGGAAAGGCAGCATTTGATTAAACTCCAATATTTTTTAACTTCTTATTCAAGTACTTGGCAAAGATATTTTTTTAATTGATTTAAAACGAGACCACACATTTTTAATACCTATTTGTTTACTGAAATTCAATTTCGTCATCAGCCTCAGTCAATGCAAAGCCAACCATTTTACGTAGTCTATCGATACCTTTCTCAGAGGTCCCAGTGGAACTCTTAGTACGTTTCTCGTGCGCGCACTCTTTCTTTAAGACGTCTACGGTTTTTAATATGTCCTCCTTCTGTCAATGAAAGCCCTAATTTAATGGAGTTTTTCTGCCAACTCGACAGGAGTGATGCATTTTTTTTAGACTGCAGTGAATTTTTCTCAATTTAAAATCTCAGAACACTTTTTTTTCCAGCACCTATTTAGTACATTACGTCTTTTCCATAACTCGAGGGAAGTCTGGCAAGTAGGCTGTGGACTGCTTTTCGTTATCTCAATTGTTCCAGCCTCAAGGTCGTGTTATACTGTCTCTTCTAAACTGCAGATTTAATATAATATTTTTTTGAATCCTTTTGAATCCATCTCAGTTGTTTTGCTGTGCCTTCTCTGAATATCTCAAAATCCCGATTCAAACTTTGTAATGTAATCAATCATTGCATGTTTTCTTTCGACAAGTAAGTGAGCATGTCAAATCCTTTTTTAACCACTGGGACCATGTATTTTTTTCTTTTTTTACTCAACAATCCTATCCTTTGTGCATTTCCTGGCTCCGTAACTTATCATCCGAATATACGTAATTCAATAAGGTTCACACTCTTAAACTTCCCACATACAGGACAACACTACGAAGGGTTAAAAAAAACTTTCATTCTGTTTGAAAAAGTGGGTGGAGCTAAAACAAACCACAACTCCCTGGCTTTCTTTTCCACAGTAAAAATCACACAAGCATTTCTCATTTAAAACAGACGTTCACAAGAGTCACTCTTTTTTCCTATTAATTGTTTTGGCCGGCTCTATTTTTGGATCCATGACCTTTCAGGGAACTCGTAGCTTTATCTAATTCAAAGTTCCAGATAACAGTCTCAATTGCTCAGCTTTTTCAGGGAATTCCTCACATAGCTTTTGTAGTGGGCTACCGGTATTCGTGGTTCTATCTATATGATTACCCATCCCCGCGTCGCCCCGCGTAGGATGTCCTAATTAATCCCGATCCTCTGCGACGCCCCGCGTTGGATCCGGGTCCTAATTAATCCTGATTGTCCCCACGTCGCCCCGTGGTGGTTTCGGTTATCTTACCCAGAGCCTAGGCGGATCAAGTGATATACAAGATCGATGCCGTACCTGGCGTAAGTACAATTTAAAATTTACACAGTCCCGCGGCTTAATTTACCTAACTCCCTAACTTCAGCGTTTCCCTACGCGATTCGCGCGATTCTCTCTCTCTCCCTTTGTTTCAGGTTCCAAGTCTCTCTCTCTCTCTCTTTGTTTTAGGTTCCAAATTTACCTATTCTAACCTATCTTTCCGAGTCGCCGCTCGGTTTGCGTCACCGCGCAATTTCCCTATCTCTATCCCTATTCTAAGTTTGAAAGGTATTCACCAGATTGTCCTGGATCTCGTTCAGACACTATCTGAGAACCAGCAAGTGGCTAAACTTTCCTCAGACTTTTGAAACCGGGGGAAACTGGAGCAGTATTGAAAGTATACTTATTCCAGTGGCCACTTTCCCCTCGTCTCGTCCAAGGATAGTCTGGCTCTTAATTTGCAAGTTTTCGGCAGTCGTCCGTTGAGATCCCACTTCTGACACCAAATGTTGATTTCTGGATTCTTTTCCCTCAATCTGGTTCAGTGAAATCACTGAGTCGAATACCGATTGTGCTTTAAACAAAGCAAGCTTTTATTTAAAAAGCAAGTCTCGATCGAGGACTTTATCAGACAGAAGGAATGTACTGTGATAGATTGCATTTACTTCCTACGGACAAAGTGAGTTTACATTGTAAAGGGACGACGGTTATACATTTTCGGTAAAAGATAACGAGATACAATTAGAGTGACATCCTATTTCAGCCTATCCTCTTTGATCCCTCTTTACCATTGTCCACTCATAAGCCGATCTAAGAATGGTCTGTTTTTACACAAAGGCCCATTATGAGCTACTAAGACCTTGAGGTTTTTCTGCAAGCTGTGGGTTTTGTTTCAATATGTGTTAGTGTTGTAACATTTTGCAGTCTCGAGTCTGAGATGTCATGGCTATTCCTCCATGAATTCTTTGTTAGCTTATACTGTCCATATATAATTCCCACGTTCTCAACTTCTCAACTTTAATGTCTGTATACATTTAATATCCATGTTCAGTATGCATTCTCATTACTTGCCTGATACAATAAAGAAATAGATACTCAAACAAAACAAATTAAAGAGTTAAAAGCTAAGATAAATAAGCTGAAAGAAATTTTTAAAAAACGGGACCAGACAGATAGTACAGTGCACAGCCATAGCACCATCACCGATGGCAAAAGAGCCAATGTACCCCACGGTGGGGAGTCCACAAACCCAACCTAACCCTGACCTCCGATTACATGGAGTGACCTCGACATGCATGGATAAAAGATGAGTCAGACTAAAAACCTTGCAAAGGATAAGTCAGCCTCGGAAAAACTAATGCCAACCATCCAAGATGTCATTAAAGCACAGGAGGACGCTCCTGAAAAAGATAAATTGTTGTGGAAAGATTATGGATGTACTTATGACAATGTTTCTAAACTCTGGACCACTCCCGCAGAACAGACTTGCATGTCTGACGAGCTGGCCCTATGGGTTATTGAATGTATGCACTTTGCTACTCATTGTGGAGCAAGGACAACAAGTGACATGCTTTTGGCCACTTGGTGGCACCCTAGACTCCAGGCGCTGGCCCAGAACATCAGTAGTCGCTGCCTTGTTTGCCAACAGCATAATCCGGGGAAAGGAGTCCCCTGTGATTGGGGTAAGACGCCCCTACCAGAAGGTCCCTTTGAGACCTTGCAGTTGGACTACATTGAGTTGCAAAGAGTTCAGTGTTAGAAATATGTGTTAGTAATAGTAGATGTGTTTAGCAAATGGATCGAGGCTTACCCTAGCCTGGACAATAAGGCTCAAACTGTTGTTAAGGTGTTAATGAGGGAAATCGTTCCTAGATATGGTATCCCAGCTCGACTAAGTTCCGATAATGGCCCTCACTTTATTGGCCAAGTTAACAAGGAATTCTGTTCCCAGATGCGCATTAACCAGCAGCTGCATTGTGCCTACCGACCTCAAGCTGCGGACTAGTTGAGCGTGCTAATCAAACTCTTAAAACCAAGCTTGCAAAACTGGTAGCATCAACCGGACTCAATTGGCTCAAACTCCTTCCCATAGCGCTATTCCAGATTCGAACTACCCCCACCGGTAAGGCTAGACTGACCCCTGCTGAAGTCATTTATGGTAGGCCCCTTAGAACCCCATGGAATCAGAATGTCCCCTCCACTGTCCAATTCCACCATATGACTGAGGAGATGACTACCTATGTTCTTGCCTTGACTCAGGCTCTGCGAATAGCCCACAACCAGGTCCGAGATGCTCACCTCGACCTCCCAGGCTTACCTGAATCGTCTCTCGTGGCACCAGGAAAGTATGTCCTGATTAAGAAATGGATTCGGAAGGGATTGGAGCCTCGATGGGAGGGGCCTTTCCAGGTGTTGCTTACCACCCCACCGCTGCCAAGGTCGAAGGAAGGAGCGCCTGGGTTCACCTGCACCACTGTAAACTTATCACCCTGTAATGAACCCATTTTACTGGCTTTCCTAACCCTTATTTCTATTCCAGACTTCCTCTTCTCCATAGCTGAATAAGGATCTTCTTGGAAGCTTCCCGATTGGCATAGTGAATCCCGAGGAAGGCAGTTTGAATCCCCGCCCGGCATGATAGACGAGCATTTGTACCGGCAGTCGACTAAAGAGGAAATCGGACTCTTCAACTCGGCGAAAGGTTTTCTTTTCCAAAAGGAAGAAAAGACCCAGTTGTCATCCAACTTACGGTTACTACTAATGTGTAATATTGTTTGAGCGTAACAAATATGCCTAAGATAGCGTATATAATTGCGTTACTTTATGTTGTCACGGTCGTAAAGCTAAAGGGGTTAGAAGATAACTTGTTTTTCAAGACCCATTTTCGGTTGCACGGCAATCGAACCGTGTGCTACCCACTAGCCCAATCAGTGGAAGCCCTGTTCGTGGCCACCCCTGGGTGGACCCCCCGCGACTTATATACGGCAGATACCTCGGACGCGCCCTATGAGGGACAAACGGGCAAATATAAAAGGGGTATACAGGGAAGATGTGTGGAATTAATAGACTCCACGAATCCTGAGTGCAGGGGATCCCAGGGAAAGAACGGAGCGGTATGCTCAGACAATGCAAGCTCCCCGCTTTGCTTCTCAGGGCAAGGGTGGGGGTGTGTATATGCCCTGGTCCCCGGGAACGCCACCTGTGTGCAGACGCAGTGTGCCCATCAGCACTGTCGAGTGCGTGGAGGCCAGTTTACCTGTACCTGTAACAAGCAAAGATGCCTGAACGTGACCGGGGGAAGGCAAGTTATCTGCGGTCAGTGTAACAGAACTCATGTCAGCTCAGAAACATGGGCATACCCGTTTGATGCTTACCAATTGGTAGGATCGGGCACAAATTCAAGGGAACCGAGCAATTGGTGGTATAAGCAGTTCACGAGTGTTAGCAACACCAACGTAAAGTGTTATAGAGCTAAGGAAGGATTCGTGTTCCTCCTCAACGGCACCTTCAAGATAGCAACACCGATCCTCCCGGTCCTCTTCGCAGTAGGAACCATAGGACCACTCACTGTCCCATGCCCCAAAAGATTTCATACCCGGAAAAGGATAGTAACACGGGCCATCAGCAAGGAGTTCTGTGCCGATTGGGAGGATCCTATCATGCTGGGATCATCACTCGGCTACGGGTTCCTCGGGGCCCTATCTGTAGGGGTTCAGTGGGGGTAATTAGTGCCAAAAATAGGAACTATCTTATTTGTGGGTTGACCATCCTGGGAAACAGCACCTCTAAGGGATTGGATGCTATCAACTGGGAATTGTCTGAGCTGCGGCTATATACTCAACAGACCCGTTATGCAGTAGATTATCAGCTGGCCCAACAAGGAGGGGTCTGCACGATAATAGGAGACAAATGTATCACCCATGTCACGGACGACTCCTACAATATCACCCAAGCTATTGATGCTATACGGAAACAACTCGATGAGTTTCGACAAGGCCCAAAGAAGGGGAATAGCTGGCTTGACTGGCTATTAGGGGGATCCTGGGGGTCCTATTTAATGCATGGAGTGGTTATTTTCGTTATAATAATAATTACCTGTTGCTTGATCATCAGTTGTTTTAATGTCTGTTGTAAAGTCATGATGGCAAAGTTGGAAAACTCTTACGGCCATGGGCCCCCGGATTATGGTCCATCAAACTAAAGACCTATTCGATGACAACAAAGAGGATCAGGAGCGGGAATGCGAACGGCTAAACGCAATACTCCTGGATTAGCCACCAGAGTTATCATGAAATTATCAAAGGGGGGAATGAGAATCTGTATCAATGTAGCTACCAACTTTATATGTATTATCCGTACTAATTTCAAATGTATTAACTCTTTCTAAAATGGCCGCTCATGGTTATTGCTGACTATTCAGATTTCACTATAGGGGAGAACAATGAGAGACTTGCTTTTGTAAAACAACCTTGAAGAACCGTCTGATCATGGGAATGTCGCAACAGATGTAGGAGCTAAACTGTGGGAATACCCAGAGAAGCATAACTGTGTCTTCCTTGCCTGCAAAACAAAGATAAGCTGGAGATGACTTAATCTTCACTCATGATTAGGGAATTGCTTGCTTTACTGTGTATATGACTGGTTTAGCTTGTATCTATGCCACGATAGTTGATGTGATAGGACAATGAAAAGGGGAGGTACCGATCATGAACTGTATAAATGTATTGATTTTGTAATGATTTTTGCTTGCTCTGGTGGATTCGACAGACTCATGAAGTCGGTGCCCCTTTATCAGAGCAAGACACTTCATCGATGAATAAAGTTAGTCTGAACTAAACTTTAAAGTGTTCGAGTCAGTGTATTCGCTGAAACAGATTGAGGGAAAAGAATCCGTATCAACATTGTGAGAAGGAGGAACTGAAGGAAATCCTTATTAGGCATGAAATTGTGTTAGAGAAATTGATAGCCTGCATCCCAGAGTACTTAAGAAAGTGGCCCTAGAAATAGTGGATGCACTAGTGGTCATTTTCCAACAGTCTATCAACTCTGGATCAGTTCTATGGACCGAAGGATAGCTAATGTAACACCACTTTTTAAAAAAGGAGGGAAGAGAGAAAACGGGTAATTATAGACCGGTTAGCCTGACATCAGTAGTGGGGAAAATGTTGGAATCAATTATTAAAGATATCAACGCATTTGGAAAGCAGAGACAGGATCGGTCCAAGTCGGCGTGGATTTATGAAAGGGAAATCATGCTGGACAAATCTTCTGGAATTTTTTGAGGATGTAACTAGTAGAGTGGACAAGGGAGAACCAGTGGATGTGGTGTATTTGGACTTTCAAAAGGCTTTTGACAAGGTCCCACACAAGATTTGTGTGCAAAATTAAAGCACATGTATTGGGGGTAATGTACTGACGTGGATAGAGAACTTGTTGGCAGACAGGAAGCAGAGAGTCGGGATAAACGGGCCCTTTTCAGAATGGCAGTCAGTGACTAGTGGAGTGCCGCAGGGTTAAATGCGGAGACCCCAGCTATTTACAATATACATTAACGATTTAGATGAAGGAATTGAGTGTAATATCTCCAAGTTTGCAGATAACACTGGGTGGCGATGTGAGCTGTGAGGAGGATGCTAAGAGGCTGCAGGGTGACTTGGACAGGTTAGGTGAGTGGGCAAATGCATGGCAGATGCAGTATAATGTGGATAAATGTGAGGTTATCCACTTTGAGGGCAAAAACACAAAGGCAGATTATCTGAATGGCGGCAGATTAGGAAAAGTGAGGTCCAACGAGACCTGGGTGTCATGGTACATCAGTCATTGAAAGATGGCATGCAGGTACAGCAGGCGGTGAAGAAGGCAAATGGTATGTTGGCCTTCATAGCTGGGGGATTTGAGTATAGGAGCAGGGAGGTCTTACTGCAGTTGTACAGGGCCTTGGTGAGGCCTCACCTGGAATAGTGTGTTCAATTTTGGTCTCCTAATCGGAGGATGGACGTTCTTGCTATTGAGGGAGTGCAGCGAAGGTTCACCAGGCTGATTTCTGGGATGGCAGGACTGACATATGAGGAGAGACTGGATCGACTGGGCCTGTATTCACTGGAGTTTAGAAGGCTGAGAGGGGATCTCATAGAAACATAAAATTCTGACAGGATTGGACAGGTTAGATGCAGGAAGAATGTTCCCGATGTTGGGGAAGTCCAGAACCAGGGGATACAGTCTAAGGATAAGGGGTAAGCCATTTAGGACTGAGATGAGGAGAAACTTCTTCACACAGAGTTGTTAACCTGTGGAATTCTCTACCGCAGAGAGTTGTTGATGCCAGTTCATTGGATATATTCAAGAGGGAGTTAGATATGGCCCTTACGGCTAAAGGAAATAAGGGATATGGAAAGAAAGCAGGGAAGGGGTACGGAGGTGAATGATCAGCCATGATCTTATTGAATGGTGGAGCAGGCTTGAAGGGCCGAATGGCCTACCCCTGCAGCTATTTTCTATGTTTCTATTGCAGCACAGGTTAGATACAGAGTAAACCTACCCCCAGAAAGTCCCATCAAACACTCGCAGGGCTGGTACAGAATGGGTTAGATACAGAGTTAAGCTACCTCTACACTGTCCCATCAAACATCCCAGGGCAGGTACAGAACGGGTTAGACACAGAGTAAAGTTCTCTCTACATTCCAGAATTGCTTCTATGTTCAGAAGGGAGAGAAGCAAAGCTGAAATTGGAAAGCAGAAAGTGAATTTGGAAGACCGAGGAAACAAGGGCTAGAATATAGATAACTAGGGTGTTTGGCAGTGTTAAATGGTATATAATTCAATGCAAGAAGTATAGGGAATAAGGCAGATGAGCTGAGAGCACATATAGACACTTGGGAGTATGATATAGCTATCACTGAGATGTGGTTGAAATAAGGGCAGGTATGGCAGTTCAACATTACTAGTTATAGGGTTTTCAGACAGGATAGAGGAAGGGGGGGGTCGCAATATTGATTTAAGAAACAATTACAGCTGTGAGGAGGGATGATATGTTAGAAGCATCATCAAATGAGACCATATGTGTTGAATTGAGGAACAAAAAACAGGCGATCACACTATAGGGAGTGTAGACCCCAAGTCAGAGGGAGATGGATGACCAAATATGTCAGCAAATTTCTGAGAAGTGCCAAAACTACACAGCAGTAAAAGCAGGGGATTTCAACTACCCTAATACTAACTGGGAGAAAATAGTGTGAAAAGTATAGAGGGCGTGGAATTCTTAAAATGCATTCAGGAGAGCTTATTTTAGGCAGTATTTAACAGGCCCAGCAAGGGAGCAGGCGATTCTGTACTGAGTTTTAGGGAATGAAGTTGGGCAGGTGGAAGAGGCATCAGTGCAAGAGCATTTTGGTACTAGTGATCATAATTCAGTTAGATTTATGGTAGTTATGGAAAAGAACAAAGACAGACCAGGAATAAAAGTTCTCAATTGGGGAAAGGCCAATTTTGCTCAGCTGAGATGGGATTTAGCCAGTGAACTGGAAACAGCTACTTGAAGGTAAATCAGTGTCAGAGCAGTGGGAGGCATTTAAGGAGGAGATCCTGAGGATTCAGAGCAAGTATGTTGCCTTACAGAAAAAGGGTGGGACAAACAAATCTAGAGTCCCCTGGATGCCAAGGGGCATACAGGGTAAGATAAAGAAAAAAGGGAGGCTTATGGCATATACTAAGGGCTAAATACTGCAGACTCTCTCGAGGAGTAAAGAAAGTGCAGGGGTGCAATTAAAAAGGAAATTAGGAAAGCAGAGAGAGAATGTAAAAATGTTAAGTAAAATCAACAAAAATCCACTTATGTTTTATAAATACATTAAGAGCAAGAGGATAACTAAAGAAAGAGTAGGGCCTATTAGGGACCACAAAGGTAATCTGCATGTGGAGGCGGAAGATGTGGGTATGGTTCTTGAAGAATACTTTGCATCGATTTTCACAGAAGAGAGGGGCGATGTAGACACTACAATCAGGTAGGAGGTGTGTGAAATATTAGATGAAATAAAATAGAGAGAGAGGCTGTATTAAGGGGCTGAGCAGCTTTGAAAGTGGATAAATCCCCAGGCCTGGATAAAATGTATCACAGGCTGTTAAGAGAAGCAAAAGAGGAAATAGCAGAGATTTTGACCATCATTTTCCAATTCTCTCTGGCTACAGGTGTGGTGCTGGAGGATTAGAGGACTGCTAATGTTGTACCTTTGTTTAAAAAGGGATCGACCGAGTAATTACAGGCCAGTCAGCCTAACCTCGGTGCTGGGAAAATTGTTGGAAAAAATTCTGATTGGACAGGATAAATCTTCATTTAGAAAGATACGGATCAATCAAGGACGGTCAGCATGGATTTGTTACGGGAAGGTCGATGAGGGTACGGCATTTAACGTAGTGTATATGGATTTCAGCAAGGCTTTTGATAAGGTCCCACATGGCAGACTGGTCACAAAAGTAAAAGCCGATGGGATCCAGGGAAAAGTGGCATGTTGGATCCAAAATTGGCTCAGAGGTAGGAAGCAAAGGGTAATGGTTAATGGGCTTTTGTGACTGGAAGGATGTTTCCAGTAGGGTTCTGCAGGACTCAGTACTAGGTCGCTTGCTTTTTGTGGTACATATCAATGACTTAAACTTGAATGTAGGGGGTATGATTAAGAAGTTTGCAGATGATATGAAAATCAGCGGTATGGTTGATAATGAAGAAAGCTATAGACTGCAGGAAGACATCAAAAAACTACAGTGGCAATGGAATTCAATATGGAAAAGTGTGAAATAATGCATTTGAGGAGGGCCAACAAGGCTAGGGAATACACATTGAATGGTAGGATACCGAGAAGTGTGGAGGAACAAAGGGACCTTGGAGTGCAGGTCCATAAATCCCTGAAGGTAACAGGCCAGGTAGATAAAGTGGTTAAGAAGACATATGGAATACTTACCTTTATTAGTCAAGGCATGGAATACAAGAGCAAGGAGGTTATATTTGAACTGTATAAAACACTGGTTCGGCCACAGCTGGAGTACTGTGGGCAGATCTGGTCGTCACATTACAGGAAAGATGCGATTGCACTGGAGAGGTTACAGAGGAGATTTACGAGAATGTTGCCTGGACTGGATAATTTTGCAATGGGGAAAGATTGGAGAGACCTGATTGAGAGACAGAGAGAGAGGTAGGGAAACTCAGGGATTTGTTACAACACTTTCACTAAATGAAAGGGTGGTAGAGGCAGAAAGCCTCACATTTAAAGTGCTTGGATGTGCACTGGAAGTGCCGAAACCGACAGGATTAAGGACCAAGAGCTGGAAAGTGGGATTAGGCTGGATAGCTCTTGGTCGGCTGGCATGGAAACAATTGGCTGAAATTGCCTCCTTCCTTGCTGTAAATTTCTATGATTCTGGTACAGTATGGGGTTAGATACAGAGTAAAGCTCCCTCTACACTGTCCCATCAAACACTCCTAGGGCAGGTACAGCACTGGTTAGGTACAGAGTAATGCTCCCTCTATACTGTCCCATCAAACACCACAGTACAGGAAAGGTGTGATTGTAGTATAGGATACAGAGATTACGAGGATGTTGCCTGTACTGGAGAATTTAGCTATGGGGAAAGATTGGATAAGCTGGGTTTGTATTCTTTGTAACTTAGCAGGTTGAGGAGAGATAGACAGAGAGAGGGAGACGTGGGGATTTGCTGAGGGGTCATGTCTCACCACGACCCCCCTGTCTCTCCGGGTCGGTCTGTCTGTCTCCCCCCGGGCCTTGTCCCCCACGACTCCGAGCAGCGGCTGATTTCTTTGGAACAGAGGCGGCGGAGAGCAGGCCCAGGGATTTGCTGAGGTGAGGTTGTGTCGCACCCCGACCCCCCTCTCTCCCTGGGCCGTGTAGCGGCTCAGTCCCAGGACACTCACCCTCAGCCCCCGGCTCTCCCTCTCCCCGGGACACTCACCCTCAGCCCCCGGCTCTCCCTTTCTCCCCGGGGACACTCACCCTTAGCCCCCGGCTCCGCTCACTGTCCGCCATTTCGTTTTTCCTTCTCCAACCATCAACTTCCGGGGATCCGGGACATGCGCAGTGGGGGCTCAGAGCACGCTCAGGGAGGCGGTTGTTGTCCGTCCCTGCTATTCGGTGAAAACAGCTGATTGACAGCCCGTCTCACCAATCGCAGCTTGGCACAGCTCCATCAGCGCACCGCCCACACCCATAGTCGGCGGCGGGGCCGCCCTCGGTCACGTGGCTCCTGATTTGAAACCGAGCGGCCGTTGGGCCATCTCAGCGTCAGTGACGTCGGTAACCTGGCAACGCGATGTGTGACGTCACATAACCTGGCACCAGCCGAGGGCACCAAGCCCACAGGATAGCCGTGTACTGTGTATTTGAAAGGGCTGCTTATTGTTCTGTGGATCTCAGTTGTCCCAGATCTAATTTAACATTCAAGCTCTGCAATTAAGCTGGGAGTTTCCTGATCAGAAATGAGACACAGACATTCTCAGTTGCAAACTTGTCGAAATCTAAATCGACAAACGCTACACAGATCAGTGAATCAATAGAGGAACTGACTTCATAGAGAAACAAATCAGACGGAATTTGAACGTGAGGCCGGCTGTCATTGAACACATTGTGGGGAGAGCCGAATATGAACGGATGTTGTGAGCTCGAGTATAACGGGAATGAGCGGTTGATGGGCTCACCGTCTCGTACTGGGGCAATAATTCCATAGGCAGAAGTTTATAGATCCTGAACGCACTGATCCATGCCGACCTTTACGCTTGTAGTTTGCATACAACTATTGTGCTGTAAGGCAATAAACAAGTGCCCCCTGATTAAAGGGGGAGCACACTCCAAAAAAACTTTTCAGGTGCCCCCTTGTTTTTTGCGGTTTTTTTTTTGAGGGCACCAACACACAAATTATACAAGTGCCCCCTGGCTAAAAGGGGGGGGCGGGGTGGGGTGGGCACTAAAACCGACACAACAAACAAATTAAATTTTAGACAAAAAACATCAACTTAAAATTTAGTTGCCGGGGATGATGATGCACTCTAGTCCGTCCGGTGCCCATCTCTCGCAGAAGGCTCGGAAATAACCGCGGAAGAGAGGCAGGCAGTCGGGCTGAACGACTCCCTCAACCGCCCGCTGCCTGGACCGGCTAATGGCCCCCTTCGCCATGCTCAGGAGCAACTACGAGAAGGCTTTCCGACCTGCCCGCTCCCCTCCGCACAGGGTGCCCAAATATCACAAGTGTGGGACTGAAGTGCAACCAGAAATTGAGGTGCAACCTCTTCAAATATTGGAACAGAGGCTGCTACCTCGCACATTCAATAAAAACATGGAACATGGACTCTTCCAGACCACAGAAATTGCAGGCGGCCTGGGAGCCTGTGAACCGACTTAAAAACTTATTGCACGGGACTGCTTCGTGCAACAACCTCCAAGCCAAGTCCCCAATAAATAGGAGGACTCCTGCGTAGAGTGCACTCCAATGGGGAACCCCGCCTGCTCTGGACAGCAAGATGGTGTGCCATGGCGTGTCCAGACGGCAGACGAGGATGGCAAGGTGGAGAGTGTGCAAGAGCAGCCTGTACAGGAATCCCCTCCGCGCAGAACTGAAAGGCATGGAGGGGATTTCCCTGAGGAGGCTCAAGTTGTGAGGCACAGGCTCCCGAGGGAGGTTTCGGGGCTTGGCGCCAATAAGGAATTCCATCCGGACAGGGGTCAATTCAAATAATATAGAAACAGGAGGAAGCCATCAGATCCTCAAGCCAGTTACCATGGAATTGGAGGTGGCCGTTCAGCCCCTAGAGGCTATTACACAGGATTAGTGGAGGCCATTCAGCCACTCAAGCATGTAATAGAATTGTCATGTATCTTACATTATTATATATAACTGTATCCTAACATGCTATACATGACTGTAATAAGATATGACCTGTAACCACCAGCATACCTTACCATCAGAGGTGCACTTGCAAGAGACAGGTATATAAGGACAGGTCTCAGGCAAGTGCAGCATTCCAGAGCTGTGAAATAAAGGTGCAGGTCCAGAGTGACCTTGACTTCACGACATGCCTCGTGTGAATCTGTACTGAGGGGACAGGACTTTACAATGGCGACGAGTTACGGGATTACAGAATCCACAGAATGGCGAACGGATCAGATGAAAAGTACAATGCTGGAGACAATTGGAAGGACTTTATACAAAGGCTCCAGCAAAGCTTTGTAACCAAAGACTGGTTAGGCAACGATAAGGCAGACAAGAGAAGAGCCCATCTCTTGACCAGCTGTGGCTCAAAAACATACGCTTTAATAAAGGATCTGTTGGCACCCAAGAAACCAGCAAGCAAGTCGTTTGAAGAATTGAGCACACTGGTAAAAGACCACCTGAAGCCAGCGAGCAGCCTACACATGGCCAGACACAGGTTCTACAACTACAGACGCTGTGTGGGCCAGAGCATACCCGACTTCGTGGCGGAACTTCGGAGTTGGATAGTTTATGTGAGTTCTCTATTTAACTGAGGAGAGAAATGCTGAGAGACTTTTTCATTGAAGGAATAGGCCACGCAGGCATATTCCGAAAGCTCAGAGACCAAAAACCTGACCTTAGAGGCAGCAGCACTGGTTGCACAGACATTCTTGGTAGTGGAAGAAGAAACAAGGTTGATTTACAATGCAGGTACGACAACTAACGAAATATCGGAACAAGACGTTCACAGCACTAAACAAGCTGCTACCCCCATACACAGACAAAACCGGGAGAACAGGCTCTCAACAGCAGGCAGAAGCCATCAAGGGCCACAGGAATAGCCGTTCACACCTCATCAACCCACAATGCGAGCAATCAACTACAAACTGAGAGAAGCTCAAGAGAGATCAGCCAGACGCAGCTCATTCTTTGGGAACACTTTGAACAATGGAACAGGTCTGTGCTGGAGATGTGAGGGTGGGCACTCGTCAAGGGGATGTCAATTTCAGCAGGCTGTTTGCAGAAATTGTGAATATACGGGTCATTTGGCCCGCATGTGCAAATAAACGGCAGCTCGGCTAGTATACGAATCGGGTGGGTCGGAAAGCGGACCAGAAGACGGTGGGGACAGTACCCGGGACACCGATGTACAGCAGGTCAACACGATCAATGGCCGCTGCTCCTACAACAGGATGCCTCCTATAATGATGAGGGTCCTACTCAACGGGATATCTGTCAACATGGAGCTGGATACGGGAGCGAGTCAATCTCTCATGGGCGCTCAACAATTTGAACAACTGTGGCCGCATAAAAGAGACAGACCAAAACTCACAAGGGTCGACACCAAACGAAGGACCTATACCAAAGAAATTGTACCAGTCCTCGGCAGCGCCATGCTCTCTGTCACACACAAAGGGACAGTGAACTGACTTCCCCTGTGGATTGTCCCCGGAGATCCCCCAGCACTGCTGGGGAGAAGCTGGCTGGCAAAACTAAACTGGAAATGGGATGATGTCCATGCCATGTCATTAGAGGAACGGACCTCCTGTTCAACAGTTATAAAACGATTTGAACATCTCTTTCAGCCAGGTGTGGGCACTTTCAAAGGGACCAAAGTCAAAATTCTACATCACACAGGATGCTAGACCAGTCCATCACAAGGCCAGAGCTGTACCCTATGTGATGAGGGAAAAGATTGAACACGAACTAGACAGGCTTCTGCGGGAAGGCATTATATCACCTGTGGAATTTAGCGACTGGGCAAGTCCCATCATCCCAGTCATGAAGCCTGATGGATCCGTACGAATCTGTGGGAACTACAAATCTACCATAAACAGAGTCTCCCTACAGGACCAGTACCCACTGCCCAGAGCGGAGGACTTATTTGCCACATTGGCTGGAGGTAAACTTTTCTCAAAATTAGTCCTCACATCTGCGTATATGACGCAAGAATTGACCGAGGAATCTAGCTACTCACCACCATCAACACACATCGAGGCCTTTTCATGTACAATCGATGCCCATTCGGCATCAGGTCAGCAGCTGCCATATTCCAGCGCAACATGGAGAGTCTGCTCAAGTCCATCCTGGGGACGGTTGTATTTCAAGAAGACATACTTATCACGGGCAGGGACACCGACTCCCATCTCCGTAATTTGGAGGAAGTACTAAAGCGGTTGGATCGGGTAGGCCTACGAGTCAAGAAATCCAAGTGCCTATTTCTCGCACCCGAGGTTGAATTTTTGGGCAGAAGGATTGCCGCTGATGGAATCCGCCCAACAGAGTCCAAAACGGAAGCAATTCGCCTGGCATCCAGGCCCCGGAATGTCTCAGAACTGCGTGCCTTTCTCGGGCTACTCAATTACTTTGGGAACTTTATGCAGAACTTAAGCACGCTGCTGGAGCCTCTCCACGTGCTACTCAGGAAGGGGTGCGATTGGTTTTGGGGCGACGCCCAGGAACGCGCCTTCAATAAGGCACGCAACCTTCTGTGTTCCAACAGTGTTTTGACTTTCTTTGACCCAGGTAAAAAGCTAGTTCTCACATGCGATGCGTCAGCGTATGGGGTCAGGTGCGTTTTGCAACATGTCAATAGTGCGGGCAAATTACAACCCATAGCTTATGCCTGCAGGTCACTTTCGCGGGCGGAGCGCGGGTACGGAATGGTAGAGAAGGAGGCGCTCGTGTGCGTGTACGGTGTCAAAAAGATGCACCAATACCTTTTCAGGGCCAAATTCGCGTTAGAAACAGACCACAAGCCCCTCACGTCCCTCCTATCCGAGAGCAAGGCAATAAACGCCAACGCCTCGGCACGAATTCAACGGTGGGCACTCATGCTGGCGTCCTACGACTATACCATAAGGCACAGACCAGGCACAGACAACTGTGCCGACGTGCTCAGCAGGCTACTCCTAGCGACCACGGAAGGGTCTGACGAACAGGACTGTGAGATAGTCATGGCAATCAATGCCTTTGAGTCCACAGGTTCGCCCATGGCGGCTCGCCAAATCAGAGCCTGGATGGCCAGCGACCCCACGTTATCCTTAGTAAAAACATGTGTCCTAACCGGTGACTGGGCAGAAGCTCGCGATGCCTGCCCCGAGGAATTAAAACCCTTTCACAGGCGCATGCATGAGCTAGCACTACAAGCAGACTGCCTGATGTGGGGCAGCCGAGTAGTCATGCCTCTGTGAGGCAGAGAGGCATTTGTCTGGGAGCTTCACCGCGAGCACCCAGGGATCGTTCTCACGAAGGCCATAGCCAGATCCCACGTCTGGTGGCCTGGTATTGACGCGGACTTGGAGCTCTGCGTCCGAAGGTGCACCATTTGTGCCCAACTCAGCAATGCCCCCAGGGAGGATCCACTGAGCCCCTGGCCTACCAAACCGTGGTCGCGGGTGCACGTAGCCTATGTGGGCCCATTCATGGGCAAAATGTTCCTCGTAGTTGTAGATGCATTTTCAAAGTGGATCGAATGCACCATTTTAAACTCGAGCACAACCTCCACCACTGTGGAGAGCCTCGCAACCATGTTTGCAACGCACGGAATCCCTGACATATTGGTCAGTGACAATGGTCCATGCTTCACCAGCGCAGAATTCCAAGACTTCATAATTGACCACGGCATAAATCACATCAAGACGGCACCGTTCAAGCCGGCCTCCAACAGCCAGGTGGAGAGAGCAGTGCAAATCATTAAACAAGGCATGCTTAAAATGCAAGGTCCCACGCTGCAGGGTCGCCTGTCGCGACTGCTGCTGGCATACAGATCTCGTCCGCACTCATTGACTGGGATCCCCCCTCCGCGCAACTGTTGATGAAAAGGACTTTAAAAACAAGGCTCTCATTAATCCTCCCAGACATGCATGAAATCGTTGAGGCAAAGCGCCGTAAGCTGACTGAGTACCATGACAGAAATTCGAGGGGGAGATGGAATGAGATAGGGGACTAAGTGTTTGTACTAAACTATAGCAGGGGTCCCAAATGGCTTGCAGGGACAGTAACGGGCAAGGAAGGAAACAGGCTACTGGTAGTGCAGATGGACAATGGCAAAACCTGCCGGAAGCATGTAGACCAAGTCAAAAGCAGATTTACCAACAACACTAACGACCCAGAGGCAGACTACAATGTGGAACTCGCACCACACCTGGTGGACAGACAGAGGGAACAACCTGAGGAAAGGGCAATCCCAACAGACAGCCCAGGCGAGATACCAGCAACCACACCCAAAGAAAAACAGACACCAAGGCAAACAACTGAACCACAACTCAGACGCTCCATGCGAGAGCGTAGACCACCTGAGAGACTGAACCTATAAAGACAATAAGACCTTGGGGGAGGGTGATGTCATGTATTTTACATTATTATATATAACTGTATCCTAACATGCTATACATGACTGTAATAAGATATGACCTGTAACCACCAGCATACCTTACCACCAGGGGTGCACTTGCAAGAGACAGGTATATAAGGACAGGTCTCAGGCAAGTGCAGCATTCCAGAGCTGTGAAATAAAGGTGCAGGTCCAGAGTGACCTTGACTTCACTACATGCCTCGTGTGAATCTGTACTGAGGGGACAGGACTTTACAAGAATCATAGAATGTTTCTATGTTTCTGTGCTGTAACCATAGAAAATAGGTGCAGGCGCAGGCCATTTGGCCCTTCGAGCCTGCACTGCCATTCAATATGATCATGGCTGATCATTTAACCTCAGTACCCCACCCCAGCCTTCTCTCCATACCCCCTGATCCCTTTCGTCGTAAGGGCCACACCTAACTCCCTTTTTAATATGTCCAATGAACTGGACGAACTTTTTGTGGCAGAGAATTCCACAGCTTCACAACTCTCTGGGTGAAAAGGTTTCTCCTCATCTCAGTCCTATATGGCTTACCCCTTATCCTTAGACTGTGGCCCCTGGTTCTGGACTTCGCCAACATCGGGAACATTCTTCCTGCATCTAACCTGTCCAGTCCCATCAGAATTTTATACGTTTCTATGAAATCCCTCTCATTCTTCTAAATTCCAGTGAGTATAAGCCTAGCCGATCCAGTCTTTCCTCATATGTCAGTACTGCCACCCCGGGAATCAGTCTGGTGAACCTTCGCTGCACTGCCTCAATAGCAAGCATGTCCGTCCTCAGATTAGGAGACCAAAACTGCACACAATACTCAAAATGTGGTCTTACCAAGGCCCTGTACAACTGCAGCAATACCTCCCTGCTCCTATATTCAAATGCCCTCGCTATGAAGGCCAGCATGCCATTTGCTTTTTTTTTACTGTGTGCTGTCCCTCCATGCCTACCTTCAATGACTGATGTACCATGACACCAAGATCTCATTGCACCTCCCCTTTTACTAATGTCACCATTCAGATAATAATCTGCCTTCCTGTTTTTGCCACAAAAATGGATAACCTCACATTTATCCACATTATACTGCATCTGCCATGTATTTGCCCATTCACTTAACCTGTCCAAGTCCCCCTGCAGCCTCTTAGCATCCTCCTTGCAGCTCGCACTGCAACCCAGCTAAGTGTCATCTGCAAACTTGGAGATATAATATTCAATTCCTTCGTCTAAATCATTAATGTATATTGTACATAGCTGGGGTCCCAGTACTGAACCATGCGGCACCCCACTAGTCACTGCCTGTCATTCTGAAAAGGACCCGTTTATTCCCACTCTTTGCTTCCTGTCTGCCAATCATTTCTCTATCCACGTCAAAACATTACCTCCAATACCATGTGTTTTAATTTTGCACACTAATCTCGTGTGGGACATTGTCAAAAGCCTTTTGAAAGTCCAAATACACCACATCCACTGGTTCTCCCTTATCCACTCTACTAGTTACATCCTCAAAAAACTCTAGAAAATTTGTCAAGCATGATTTCCCTTTCATAAATCCATGCTGACTTGGACCGATCCTGTCACTGCTTTCCAAATGCGCTGCTATTACATCTTTAATAACTGACTCCAGCATTTTCCCCACCACTGATGTCAGACTAATCGGTCTATAATTCCCTGTTTTGTCTCCCTCCTTTTTTAAAAAATGGGGTTACATTAGCTCCCCTCGAATCGATACGAACTGATCCAGAGTCCATGGATCAGTTATTCTACTATTTCTAGGGCCACTTCCTCAAGTACTCTGGGATGCAGACTATCAGGGCCTGGGGATTTATCAGCCTTCAGTCCCTTCAATTTCCCTAACACCATTTCCTGACTAATAAGGATTTCCCTCAGTTCCCCCTTCTCGCTAGACCCTCGGTCCCCTAGTATTTGCGGGAGGTTATTCGTGTCTTCCTTAGTGAAGACAGAACCAAAGTATTTGTTCAATTGATCTGCCATTTCCTTGTTCCACATTATAAATTCACATTTTGACTGCAAGGGACCCTACATTAGTTTTCACTAATCTTTTTCTCGTCACATATCTATAGAAGCTTTTGCAGTCAGTTTTTATCTTCCCTGCAAGCTTACTCTCAAGCTTACTCTGATGGAGGCCATTCGGCCCATCGAGCTCTTGCTTGCTCTCTGCAAGAGCATTTCAGCCTGCCCCACATCCCCACCCTTTACCGGTAGCCCTGCAATTTGTTTTCCTTCAGATTCTTATCAAATTCTCTTTTGAAAGCCACGATTGAGTCTGCCTCCACCACCCTTTCTAGCAGTGCATTCCAGATGCTAACCACTCGCTGTGTTATAAATTGTTTCCTCATATCGCCTTTGGTTCTTTTGCCACATTAAATCAATCAGTGTCCTCTGGTTCGCGACCCTTCCACCAATTGGACCAGTTTCCTCTACTCTGTATAGAACTCTTATGATTTTGTATACCACTCTCAAATCTCCTTTCAACCTTTTGAGCTTTAAGGAGAATAACACCAGCTTCACCTGTCTATCCTGAAGTCCCTCATCTCTGCTGTCATAGGAATAGGAGATGGCAATTCAGCCACTTGAGTCTGTTACATCGGTGCAGGAGGAGGCCATTCAGCCTCTACGGGCTTGTTACACATGATTAGGAGGAAGCCCTTCAGGTCCTTAAGCATGTTAAATTAGGAACACGAAGAGGCCATTGAGGTCCTCGGGAAACTTTGAGAAACAGGAGCTGCCCATTCATCCACTCGAGCTTGTTACACAGGAACATGATCAGATCATTCTCTCTCTCGAGCTTGTTACACTGGAACAGGAGGAAGCCTTTCAGCCCATCCAGTCTTTATTATTAGGAACCACAGGAGGCCATCCAACCACCTCGAGCTTATTACATAGGAAAAGGGTGTGGCCATTCTGCCCAACGCATCTATTACACAACAACAGGAGGAGGCCAATCAGCTCTTCCATCCTGTCACAGAGAAAGAGGAGGAGCTCATTCAGCCCCTTATGACTGTTACATTTGGTCCAGGAGAAGGGCAGTCAGCCCATAGAGCATCTTGCAGAGGAACAAGAGGAGAACATTCAGTCCCTTGAGATTGTTATATAGGAACAACAGAAGGGCATTCATCCCCTGGAGCCTGTTACATGGGAACAGGAGAAGGCCATTCATCACCTGGAGCATGTTCTATAGGAATAGGATGTGGCCATTTTGCCCATCGAGCTTGTTACATTAGAGCAGAACGCATTCAGTCCCAGAGCCTTTACCATTAGGAACAGGAGTCGTCCATTCAGCCCCCGAGCTAGTTAGAGAGAAAAAGAATGAGGCCATTCTGCCCCTCAACCTAGTTATATAGAGCATAAGATAATTCAGCCCCCAAGCCTGTTACAGAGTCACTGTCCCATTAACCTGGACCGGGGGAGGAGCTTCCGCTTGGGCCGCCCTCAGTTCCCCAGTCCCCGGCCCATGACCCAGGCCGCTCCCGGAGTCGGCCCTCCCTCTGCCCAGCCCATCATCCACCTGTCGCCAAAGGCAACGCACATACGCTGCTCCTTCCGGCTTCACCGTCGCTAAACTTCCATGACGTCAGCGTGCAGAAGTGATGCTCCTGCACATCACGTGACAGTGTCAACAGCCCCAAGAGTGAGAGAGAGAGGGGGAGTTGTCAATCAAAGGAGCTGCAGACGGCCGGCACTGCCCACAGGGTGGTTAATAAAAAAATGCAAATTCTGCAACTATGCACAAATCAAATTAGCAAATTTCTAAACAGAAAGGGGATAAAAACTACAAATGCCTATGTGCAGAGGCAGGTAGGATTAACCTTTCAGGTCCACAGAAGGTTCAATGTCCTTGAAGCGTTAATCTGAGCTTCCCTTCTCCACAAAAGCCATAGGACCTGCTCAGTCCTTTCCACCATTTTATTCTATTCTTTCTGTAGCATAGAATCGTACAAATTTACAGCATGGAAGGAGGCCATTTCGGCCCATCGTGTTCACACTGGTGACCAAGAGTTATCCAGCCTAATCACACTTTCCAGCTCTTGGGCCGTAGCCCTGTGGGTTACGGCACTTTAAGTGCACATCCAAGTATTTTTAAAATGTGGTGAGGGTTTCTGCTCTACCACCCTTTCAGGCAGTGAGTTCCAGACCGCCACCAGGTGTGAAGAAATTTCCTCTCATATCTCCACTATACCTCCCCCCCAATTACTTAAAATCTATGCACGCGGTTTCCCTTCTGCCAAGGGAAACAGGTCCTTCCTATCCACTCTATTCAGGCCCCTCATAATTTAATACACCTCAATCAGATCTCCCATCAGCCTCCACTGTTCCAAAGAAAATGTCCCCCTTTCCCTTTTGTTTGCTGTGAAACTTTCAGCCTTGCACTCAATTTATATTTGCAGAATCATAGAAACTTACAGCACAGAAGGAGGCCATTTGGCCCTTTATGTCTGTGTTGGCTCTTTGACAGATTTGTAGTGCTAAATCCCACATCACCTGCTCTTCTGTCCTCTTTGGATCTGGGCATGGTGCCGGAGGATTGGAGGACTGCTAATGTAGTACCCTTGTTTAAGAAGGGAAAAAGGGATAGGCCGAGTAATTACACACCTGTCAACCTAACCTCAGTGGTGGGAAAATTATTGCAAAAAATCCTGAAAGACAGGATAAATCTACATTTGGAAAAGCAAGGATTAATTAGGGACAGTCAGCATGGATTTGTTAAGGAAATATCGTGTTTGACTAACCTGATTGAATTTTTTGCGGAGGTAACCAAGAGGGTCGATGAGGGTAGTGCGTACCATGTAGTATATATAGTCTTTATCAAGGTCCCACATGGTAGACTAGTCATGAAGGTTAAAGCCCATGGGATACATGGCAAAGTGGCAAGCCAAAATTGGCTTGGAGGTAGGAAGCAAAGGGTAATGATTGATGGATGTTTTTGTGATTGGAAGGATGTTTCCAGTAGGGTTCTGCAGGGCTCAGCAGTGGGTCCCTTGAGTTTTGTGGTATATATCAATGATTTAGATTTGAATATAGGGAGTATGATTAAGAAGTTTGCAGACGTCACTAAAATTGGTTCTGTGGTTGATAATGAAGAGGAAAATCAATGGAATTTAATTCAGAGAAGTGCGAGGTGATGCACTTTGGGAGGGCTAATAAGGAAAGGGTATACACATTAAGCGGTAAGCCACTTAATAGAGTAGAGGAACAAAGGGACCTTGGAGTGCTTGTCCACAGAACTCTTTTTGGGAGAAAACTAAAACATTAAGTCATTAAATCGTGTCCCCCCGATCTGGGGGACACACCAAACATTTTCAATGCGCTTTTTTTGTTTATTTTTTGGGTTTTTTTGTGTTTTTGATTTTTTTTTTTTGGGGCACTAAAATCATAATTTTTTTTCTCCATGTGCCCCCTATAAAAGGGGAGGGGGACACTAAAAAAACACCGGCAATTAAAACAAATTAACTTTTAAAACATAAAATCAAATTAAAATTTGGTTGCCGGACGTGATGATGCACTCCAGTGCCTCCGGTGCCTACCTCTCGCGGAAGGCCGCGAGCGTACCGGTGGACACCGCGTGCTCCATCTCCAAGGACACCCTGGCGCGGATGTACGCGCGGAAGAGAGGCAGGCAGTCAGGCTGAACGAGCCCCTCGACCGCCCGCTGCCTGGACCGGCTGATGGCACCCTTGGCCGTGCCCAGGAGCAGTCCTACGAGGAGGCCCTCGGACCTACCCGCTCCCCTCCGCACAGGGTGCCCAAAGATCAGGAGTGTGGGACTGAAGTGCAGCTAGAATTTCAGAAGCAGCCCCTTTAAATAATAAAACAGGGGCTGCAATCTCGTGCATTCGGTAAAAACATGGAACACGGACTCTTTCAGACCGCAGAAATTGCAGGCGGCCTGGGAGCCCGTGAACCTGTGTAAAAATTTATTGCACGGCACTGCTCCATGCACCATCCTCCAGGCGAAGTCCCCGATAAATAGTGGGAGGACTCCCGCATAGAGTGCCCTCCATCAGGGACCCCCACCTCCTCCGGACGGCAAGATGGTACGCCATGGCGTGTCCGGACGGCAGGCGATGATGGCAAAGTTGAGAGTGTGCAGGAGCAGCCCGTACAGGAAACCCCTCCACGCGGAACTGAAAGGCACGGAGGGGATTTCCTCGAGGCGGCTCAAGTTGTGAGGCGCCGGCTCCCGAGGGAGGTTCCGGGGTTTGGCGCCGATGACGAATTCCGTCCGGACGGGGGTCAGTTCGGACGGGATTTCCCCACGTGCTTGAGCCTCCTCGACACACCTAACGGAGTCGGGGCCCTGAGCTGTTTTTAGCGACTCGATGGCATCGGCCGCGCGGCGGACGTTGGCAGAATTTAGGCGCCGCGCCAGCGTGTCTGGTGCCATCCAGCCCGCTCCTCCGCCATCGAGCAGGTCCCTGACCCTGGTCACCTCACCAGCCACAGCCCTCTCGTCCGACCACCACCTAAAACCTCGGTCGTGGAGGTACGGATTCCCGAGCAGCGGCTCCTGCAGCACAGCCACCACTCCAGCCGGTGGAGAGCTGCGCTTGGTGGAGACTTTGTTCCAGACCCTGGTGAGTTCCTTGTAAAAGACAGGCAGCTCCTGGAAGGCGGTCCTGATGCCCCCCCAAGCTCACAAACAAGAGCTGCGTGTCGTAGTTGAGGCCGTGCTGCTGGCGGAAGAAATACGTCCCCAGAGCACGCTCGACGTAAAGGTATCTCTGCAGGGTCTGAAGACGGAAAGTCATGAGCTGGGTGCTGACGCACACCAACGACTGACCGCCCTCCCCAAGCGGGAGACTCAAGACCGCGGCAGAGACCCAGTGCTTCCTGTTGTTCCAGAAGAAGTCCACCAGCTTCTTCTGTATCTTGGTGACAAACGCAGGGGGAGGGGTCAAAGTGACCAGCCGGTACCACAAAATGGCGGCCACCAGCTGGTTTATGACAAGCGCTCGACCCCTGTAGGACAGCACTCGGAGCAGTCCTGTCCAGCGCCCTAGGCGAGCGGCGACCTTGGCCTCCAGCTCCTGCCAGTTCGCTGGCCAGGCTTCCTCGTCGGGGCTAAAGTAGACTCCCAAATAGAGGAGATGGGTCGTGCTCCAGGCAAAAGGCCTGAGCTCCTCCGGCAGGGAGTCCACCCGCCACTGACCCACCAGGACTCCGGAACATTTCTCCCAGTTGATCTTGGCGGAGGATGCGGCCGAGTAAATCTCCTGGCACTCTCGCATCCTCCGCAGGTCAGCGGGATCCTCTACCGCGAGGAGCACGTCATCGGCGTAAGCCGAGAGGACGACCTCCACGCCCGGCCTTTGCAGAGCCAGTCCCGTCAACCTCGTCCGCAGGAGGCGCAGGAAAGGCTCCACGCAGATGGCATATAACTGGCCGGACATGGGGCATCCCTGGCGCACCACTCTCCCAGAGCGAAGGGGCGCCGTCAAGGACCCGTTAACCTTTATCAGACACTCAGCGGCGGCGAACAAAAGTCGGATCCGGGCGACGAAATACGTCCCGAACCCGAAAGCGCGCAGAGTTCCGAACAGATAGTCGTGATCCACCCTGTCGAACGCCTTCTCTTGGTCGCGAGATAGGAAGGCGACCGACAGACCAGCCTCCTGGGAATGATGGATGAGGTCCCGGACCAGATGGATGTTATCGTGGATTGTCCGGCCCGGGACCGTGTAGGACTGGTCGGGGTGGATCATGTGGTCCAGCACGGTGCCAAGGCGAGCAGACATCACCCTGGGGCAGATTTTGTAGTCCGTGCTGAGGAGGGAGACCGGGCGCCAGTTCTGAAGGAGGCAGAGATCGCCCTTCTTAGGCAGCAGGACGATGACTGCCCTGCGCCAAGAGAGGAGCATCTCCCCGGTCGCCACACTTTCCCCCAGTACCCGCGCGTAGTCGCCCCCCAGGACGTCCCAGAACGCCCTGTGGAACTCCACGGTCAGCCCGACCAGCCCCGGGGCTTTTCCCCTCGAGAGCCGGGCGAGGGCACCGGTCAGCTCCGCCAGGCTTAGCGGAGCTTCCAGATTTTCGGCGCCCTCCGGGCTGACCATCGGCAAGTCCTCCCACAAAACTCTACGCGCTTCCTCGCTGGACGGCTCCGGAGAGAACAGAGCCCCGTAATATTCACGGGCCCTGTTGTTGACGCCCTCCGGATCTGAGACGAGAGAGCCGTCATCGGCCAGCAGCGTCAAGAGCTGCTTACGGACACTCTGTCTTTTTTCCAGCGAGTAGAAGAAGGGGGAGCCGCGGTCCAGATCCCGCAGGAACCGGATCCGCGACCTCACGAACGCGCCTCGGGATCCGACGAGCTGCAGGTCCTTCAGCGCGGCCTTCTTCGCTTCGTACACCATCCGCAGGGCCGGGTCCTCGACGACTTGACCGAGACGGGACTCCAGGTCGAGCACCTCTTTTTCTAGGTGTACCGACCCTGGCCGCCCGCCTCTTGGTCGACCCCTTCGCGTACTCTTGACAGAAGACGCGGATGTGAGCCTTGCCCATGTCCCACCATAGCCTCAAGGAGGGGAAGCCCCCTGCTTCCTTCTCCAGTCGGCTCAGAAATGACGGAACGAGTCCTGGAACCGCACGTCCTCCAGCAGCTGGTTGTTAAAATGCCAGTACGCGGACCCCGTCCTCGCGCGGAGCGAAGCGAGCTCCGCCTACACCAGGTGGTGGTCCGAACACGGCACCGGTCGCATGGAGGCCGCCGGGACGCAGGAAACGTATGCCCGAGACACGTAAAGGCGGTCGACTCTGGACCATCCTACTCCAGGCCTCACCCAAGTAAAGGCGCTGGAGTCGGGATGGAGATTTCGCCAGACGTCCACCAAGTCGAAGGACCCGACCAGGTCCCTCAACTTCTCCATCGCCGCCATGCTCTGCGGGGCACCGGAGCGGTCCCTTGCCTCGATGGTGCAGTTAAAATCCCCCCCGAGGACAATGCAGTCGCCGACGTCGACGGAGCCAAGAAGAGCGGACACTTCTTCGAAGAAGCGCGTCTGCTGCGGGCCGGGCTGAGGGGCGTACACGTTCACGAGATGGAGCGGCACGTCCCGCAGGCGAACCGTGACGTGCAGCAAGTGGCCTGGCACGGGCTCCTCGACCCCCAAGATCTCTGGCTGAAAATGCGGGGCCAACAAGTGGTAGTGAGGTGGCTCATGCGAACCTCTCCTTGCCATTCCAGGAGCCACGTGGCTTCGTCTCCCGGAACGGTGTGGGTTTCTTTCAGGAAGCGCACCGCATATTTCCCCTCCCGCAGGAGCGAAAATTTGTTAAATCTACGGTGTGCCTCTCTGCCGCCGTTGATGTTGAGGCTGGCTATGGTTATCTTCATGACAAAAGCATAGTGCAACCTCTATCTGTTGTGGGGGGGGGCTAGTTATTTAGTTCCGGCCCTCGAAATGGTCTTCTTTCCTCCCCCCACCGATACAAAAGAAAAGTCTTTCGGGGAATGCACCAAAACACACCCACCTTTGGTTGATGAAGTTTCTCCCTCCTTCCACAGTGGATAGTTGTTGTTCTTTTTCCCCCTCTCTCCAACTCTCTACAGCAGTATTAAAGGTTGTTGAATTTTCTGCTCTCCTCCTCTCTCTCTGGATGGATGTTGAATTGTAGAAAGCCCCTTCCTCCTCTTCCTGGGCTGTTTCACAGGGCTCACTCAAGGCCTCCCAGGCAGGAGCAACAACAGCAAGCTCCTTCTCTCACAGCAACAGACTCCAACTGAATAGGCCACGCCTCCAAAGCTCCACCATTGGTCCACAGATCCCCTGAAAGTAGCAGGCCAGGTGGATAAGGTGGTTAAGAAGGCATACAGAATGCTTGCCTTTATTGGTCGAGGCATAGAATATAAGAGCAGGGAGGTTATGCTTAAATTGTATAATACTTTGGTTAGGCCACAGCTGGAGTACAGCGTGCAGTTCTGGTCACTCTGTTATGGAAGGAGGTGATTGCACTAGAGAAGGTGCAGAGGAGATTTACTAGGATGCTGCCTGGAATGGAGAATCTTTGTTATGAGGACAGATTGGATCGGCTGGGTTTGTTCTCATTGGAACAGAGGAGGTTGAGAGGAGACCTCATCGAGGTGTACAAAATTTTGGGGGCCTGGACATAGTGGATAGTAAGGGTCTATTTCTATTGGTGGAGGGGACTATCGGTGGAGAGGACATAGTTTTAAGGTGGTTGGTGGAAGGGGAGAGGGGATTTGAGGAGGGTTGTGGGAATCTGGAACTCGCTGCCTGGAAGAATGGTGGATGCGGAAACCCTCACCACTTTTAAGAGATGGTTGGATGGACACTTAAAGTGCCACAACCTGCAGGGTTACAGACCTAGAGCTGGTAATTGGGATTAGACTGGACAACCTTTTGTTGGACGGTGCAGATATAATGGTAAGTACTGCAGGGAATAGAATATGACCAGGGTGATCTCCTGGACTAGTTTCGATCGCCTGGATGCGTCAGAGAGGAATTTTCCCAGATTTTTTTCTCCCTAAATTGGCCTGAGTTTTTATCTGGTTTTTGCCTCTCCCAGGAGATCACATGGCTTCAGTTGGGGTGGAGAGTAGAATGTTTCAGTATAAGGGGTGTCGCAGTTGTGTGAGGCGGACTGGTTGGGCTGGGTGCTGTTTGTCATCGTTCATAGGTTTATATTTAACATTTAGGGCTGCTGACCAAGGACCATGCGGCTCTCTGTCGGTCGGCGCGGATACAATGGGCTGAAATGGCCTCCTTCTGCGTTGTAAATTTCTATGTTTCTATGTGTATGTGCATTTCTTTATGTACCTGTCAGTTTCTGGTATGCAAGTGTGGGATTCATTCTGTAACTGTTAGTTTCTGGAATAAGAGTGTCGTGTTTATTCTGTACCTAACAGTTTCTGGTGTGTGTGAGTGGGTTTTAATCTGAACCAGCAAGTTTCTGGTATGTGAGTGTGAGGATTAATCTGTACCTGTCAGTTTCTGGTATGTAAGTGTGGGTTTAATCTGCACATGTCAGTTAATGATACATGTGTGTTGCTTTTATTCTCTACCTGTCAATCTCTGGTATACGATTATGAGCTGACACCTGGGAGTCCCTGGTCAAAGATCGCCCTAAGTGATGGCAGTGCATCCGGGAGGGCACTGAGCACCGAGTCTCATCGCCGAGAGCATGCAGAAATCAAGCGCAGGCAGCGGAAAGAACATGCGGCAAACCAGTCCCACCCACCCTTTCCCTCAGTGTCTATCTGTCCCACCCGTGACAGGGACTGTGGCTCTCGTATTGGACTGTTCAGCCACCTAAGAATTCATTTTTAGAGTGGAAGCAAGTCTTCCTCGATTCCAAGGGATTGCCTATGATGATCATCATCATCTGTACCTATCAGTTTCTGGTATATAAATGTGTGCTTTCTTCTGTAGCTGTCAGTTTCTGGTATATGAGTGTGTTGTCAATCTGTACCTATCATTAACTGTATGTGAGTGTGAAATTTTAGCTCTACCTATCAGTTTCCGGTATGTGAATGTGAGGTTAATCTGTACCTGTCAGTTTCTGGTATGGGAATGTGGGATTTATTCTGTACCTGTCAATTTCTGCTACATGAGTGTACGGATTAATCTGTACCTGTCAGTTTCTGGTTTGTGAGTGTGGGTTTTCATCTGTACCTGTCAATTTCTGGTATGAGAGTGTGGGTTTTAAGCTGTACATGTCAATTTCTGCTTTGTGAATGTGGTTTAATCTGTGCCTGTCAGTTTCTGGTATGTGAGTATGGGGTTTAATCTGTACCTGTCAGTTTCTGGTATGTGAGTATGGGGTTTAATCTGTACCTGTCAGTTTCTGGTATGTGAGTATGGGGTTTAATCTGTACCTGTCAGTTTCTGGTATGTGAGTATGAGGTTTAATCTTTACCTGTCAGTTTAAGAACATAAGAAATAGGTGGAGGAGTAGGCAATTTGGCCCCTCGAGCCTGCTCCACCATTTAATAAGATCATGGCTGATCTGATAATGAACTCAGCTCCACTTCCCCGCCCGCTCTGGTATATGAGTGTGGGATTTAATCTGTCAATCACTGGCTTGTGAAACTAGAGTTGATGTTGATACTCAGCAATGATATTATTGAATGGTGGAGCAGGCTTGAGGGATCATCTGGGCTACTCCTGTTCGTATTTCTCAACCTTATGTGAGTGTGCATTTCACTCTGTATGGGTCAGTGTCTGAGATGTGACTGTGGATTTTACTCTGTATGTTTCAGTTTCTGCTATGTGATAATGCATTTCACTCTGACTGTCTATGATATATGAATGTGGGTTTATACTGTATCTCAGTCTCTGATATGAGAGTGTGTCTTTTTCTGTTACTGTCAGATTACAGTATGTGTGCGAGGATTTAATCTGTGCCTCTCAGTTTCTGCTATGTGAACGTGGGACTTAATCTATCTGCAAATATCTAGTATGCGAACATAAGAATCGATTTTATTTTCTACCTGTATTTGTCTGATATGTATGTGTGGGTTTCACTCTGCATCTGACAGTTTATGATCTGAAAATATGTCTTTTGCTGTAAGCTGTCAGTTTCTGCGATGCAAGTATCAGTTTTATTTTTTACCTCTCAGTTTTCTGACACGTGGGTCTGGGATTTACACTTTGTTGAGATCCGTTCAGAAAATGGCCAGGACCAAGCAGACAGCGCGCAAATCGACCGGAGGGAAAGCTCCCCGCAAACAGCTGGCGACTAAAGCGGCCCGGAAGAGCGCTCCGGCCAAGAGCGGAGTGAAGAACCCTCATCGCTGCAGGCCCGGCACCGTGGCTCTGAGGGAGATCCGCCGCTACCAGAAATCCACCGAGCTGCTGATCCGCAAATTGCCCTTCCAGCGCCTGGTGCGGGAGATCGCTCAGGACTTCAAGACCGACTTGCGCTTCCAGAGCTCGGCCGTCATGGCCCTGCAGGAGGCCAGCGAGGCTTACCTGGTGGGGCTCTTTGAGGACACCAACCTCTGCACCATTCACACCAAACGAGTCACCATCATGCCCAAAGACATCCAACTGCCCCGCCACATCCGCGGGGAGCGCGCCTAGACTCCCCCCACCCGGGCTCCAAGCTTCAGCACGAATTGCAACAATGGCTCTTTCCACCAATTCAGCAAAGGAAAGACCTGCGATCTCCCGCAACCAGAGCTTCGTGTTGGTCATTAACATGGTGGTGATAGCATTCAAACTACCGCAAACCAGATCAGAATTAAACTGGGGCCTTTTATTGTTACATTAATTCATCACCGCCGACTCTCTTCATACCGTCTTCAATGATAGACTAAAGAATATTCAGGGAACCGGTGGCGGTGCTTGTACAGTTGTGGAGTCTGACAACTGTAGTTTAATTATTAGCTGTTAACTAGAAGAGCGTATGTGTGAGCAGAGAACCATAATGCAGAGGCCGGGAACTAAACTCCCGCATACAGTTCCGCAATAGGCCAATTTATCGGTTCATACCTCAATGTCTCTGACTCCATTAAGACAGTAGCCAGCCCTTTTACAGATACTGTGGGTGGCTCTGAAAAGAGCCTTTGTGTTATTAGATTAAATCGTGTCCGCTTTACTTGGTCTTGGACGAACTGGTGGTTTTCTTGGGCAGCAGTACAGCCTGGATATTAGGCAGCACCCCACCTTGAGCGATAGTCACCTTTCCCAGCAGCTTGTTGAGCTCCTCGTCGTTGCGGATGGCCAGCTGCAGGTGTCTGGGGATGATGCGGGTCTTCTTGTTGTCGCGGGCCGCGTTTCCGGCCAGCTCCAGGATTTCAGCAGTCAGATACTCGAGCACAGCAGCCATGTAGACCGGGGCTCCGGCACCCACACGCTGAGCGTAGTTCCCCTTTCGCAGGAGCCTGTGAACACGGCCCACAGGGAACTGCAGTCCAGCCCGGGAGGAGCGAGACTTGGCCTTAGCCCGAGCTTTACCACCGGTTTTTCCTCTTCCAGACATTTCTACAAATCACACGTTCAGAGAAAGAATGAGAAACTCCTCCCACATCTGCCCTTCTTATACCTTCTGGAGGGATACAGGGAGTGAACTTGTGATTGGTTTCTCTGTGGTGAATTGTATTGGTCGTTTCTGATGACCAATCACAGCCTGTTTAGCGCGCCACTGAAAGGAGGGCGGAAATTACTGTCCTCATCAGTCAGACCTCCAACGATTTTTAAAAATCCCGCCAATAATTGTAAAATTGCGGATTACGTCATTAACTTCACCATTAGCCAAATATTTCGGAACACTTTTTGTTTCCTTTTGTCTTATTCCATATTTCCCTTGCAAATTCCAGGCTGTTACAATCAGGATTAAATTCGGGTTCAGTTTCAAACTGTCTGTAACGGGCGGGAGTCGGTTCCCACTGATTCTGTAACGGGACACATTCCAGCTCAAAGAGTAAAAGTGAATTACTTTTCACAGAAGCTGCTGTGGGAGTGAGACCAGAACTGGGAGTCCTTCTGTGTAAAGAGAAGAGGGATAGAATGTTCAAACTTCCCCCTGTTCTGCACTGTGTAAGAATTCCCATTCTGGGTTGTTTCACTGTGGGGAGTCTCGGGTTAATAAACGGATTGACCCGCAATTGGAACTTAAAAAAACGTGAAAAGGGCTCGAGTAAGAATGTGTGACTGAAATCGGAGTCTTCCCTCCCCGCGAAAAAAAATACAAGGCGCTATAAATGATGGGGTCTGAGAATAAAGGGAACGAGCGATCAGAGACCGTGTTTAGTTCATTTGGGCGAGAAATTACAGTGACGCCAATATCGAACCGGTCAGCGAAGCTGCTTATCTGAGAATTCAAAACTAAATCTACAGTTGTAACTTTAAAGGTTCTCAAACAGACTTGTTCAGGAAATAATTACAGTAAATCGAGTCTAAAGGCAGATGCGTTTCTGCAGCTCTTTCAGAGAGGTTGTGGGTGGCTCTTAAAAGATCCGTTGTGTTTAGGGTTTGTTCTCAGGATAGCGTACAGTTTTATTTAGAGCTGGTGTACTTGGTCACCGCCTTTGTCCCTTCCGATACGGCGTGCTTGGCCAGTCTGAATCTCCTGGGAGCTGATGGTTTGGCGCTTGTTGTAATGGGCCAGGCGGGAAGCCTCACCCGCGATGCGCTCGAAAATATCGTTCACAAACAAGTTCATGATGCTCATAGCCTTGGAGGAGATGCCGGTGTTGGGGGTGAACCTGCTTCATCACTTTGTAGATGTAGATGGAGTAACTCTCCTTCCTCGACTTTCTGCGCTTCTTGCCGTGCTTCGGTGGTTTTTTTATTTGTTTCAAAAATATACTTTATTGATATAAAATTTTCACACTACATTGGAAAATAGTTCAGTACATTGCGGTCAGCTGAAATGTATTTTTCAGTACATGGTGCTCTATGTATACAAGCAGATTAACAAGTGCAGCCCGAGGGGAGTTTTATACTGATTCCATCCCCTGGGTTTATCGTGGCGGAAGGGCCTTAAACTGTAGCTCTTCCCCATTGTATCGTTGCAGCGACTGCACCAATCTTTACTGCGTCCTTCAGCACGTACTCCTTGACCTTGGATTGCAGCAGTCTGCAACACTCGGCCGTGGATATCTCCTTGTTCTGGAAGACCAGCAAGTTTCGGGAAAACAAAGTGTGTCTTTCACAGAGTTGATGGCTCTCCAGCAGCAGATGTCTATCTCAGTGTCCGTCCCTGGGAACAATCCGCAGAGCACAGGGTCCAGTGCTACGGAGCTGCTTGGGATGAACCTCGACAGTAACCACTTTATCTCCTTCCAGACCTGCCTTGCAAATGGGCAGTCCTGAAGGAGATGGATTACAGTCTCGTCCGCACCATAGCCGACTCGGGGGCAGAGTGTCGTGTCTCTGAAACCCCGGCTGAGCATGAAGGATCTGACAGGTAGGGCCCTTCTCACCGCCAACCAAGCTACGTCTTGGTGCTTGTGTGAAAGCTCTGGCGATGAGACATTCTGCCAAATGAATTCGACAGTCTGCTTGGGGAACTGCACGACAGGATGCATCATCTCCTTCTTTTGTAGGGCGTCCAGGACCTTGCATGCCGATCACTGCTTTATGGCCTTGCGGTCAACGGTGTTTGTCTTGAAAAACTTTTCCACGAAGGACAGGTGGTTAGGCATAGTCCAACTGGTTGGAGCATTCTGCGACAGCCTGGCCAGACCCATCCTTCGCAACACCGGGGACAGATAGAATCTCAGCACGTAGTGACACTTGGTGTTTGCGTACGAACGGTCTATGCACAGCTTGATGCAGCTGCATAAAAGGTGGCCATCAGGATGTGGACCACGTTTGGAACGTGCTTTCCTCCCTTGTCCAGAGATTTGTACATCGTGTCTCTGCGGACACGGTCCAGTTTTGATCTCCAGACGAAATGGAAGACGGCTCAGATGACTGCCACGGCACAGGAGTGGGGTATGGGCCAGAGCTGTGCCACGTATAACACCGAGAGCACCTCACTCCTGATGACCAGGTTATTTCCTGCAATGGGGAGGGAGCACAGCTTCCACCCATCCCAGTTTATGTTTGAGTTTAGCGATAAGCACCTTCCAGTTTTTGGCGCACACCCCATCCACTCCGAACCATATGCCCAACACCTTCAGGTAATCTGACTTAACGGTAAACGGAATAAAGGATCGGTCAGCCCAGCTTCCAAAGAACATGGTCTCGCTTTTGCTGCGATTAACCTTTGCCCCTGAGGCCAGTTCAAACTGGTCACAGATTGTGAGCAATCTGTGAACCGACTGCGGATCCGAGCAAAAGATGACGACGTTGTCCACGTACAGGGAGGTCTTGACCTGAACGCCTCTGCTGCCTGGGATCGTCACTCCTCTAATGCCCACATCCTTCCTGATGGACTCGGCAAAGCGCTCGATACAGCACACAAACAAGACAGAGGAGAGGGGACAGCCTTGCCTGACTCCAGATCTGATCGGAAAGCTTTCAGTTTCCCACCCATTGATTAGAACTGCACTACTGATGTCTCTGTAGAGCAGTTGGATCCAATTGCGGATACCCTCCCCAAACCCCATTTTGGAGAGCACGTCCATCAGGTACATGTGCGATATCCTGTCAAAGACCTTCTCCTGGACTAAGCTGATTAAGCAGGTGTCCACCCCCCTGTCCTGCACATAGGTGATCGTATCCCTGAGTAGCGCCAGGCTATCAGAGATCTTCCTGCCGGCAACAGCGCAGGTCTGGTCCGGGTGAATCACCAGCTCAAGAGCAGACTTGACCCTGTTGGGGATGACCTTTGACAGGATCTTGTAGTCCACATTGAGCAGCGAAATGGGCCGCCAGTTTTTGATTTCCTCCCTCTCTCCCTTCTGCTTGTAGATGAGGATGATGATGCCTTTCCTTATCGATTCTGACATGCTGCCGGCCAGAAGCATACCCCCGTACACTTCCAGCAGGTCGGGGCCCATCCAGTCCCACAAAGCTGAATACAACTCAACCGGTAAGCCGTCGCTTCCGGGGGTTTTATTCGTCTCGAAGGACTGAACGGCCTTTGTCAGCTCGTCCAGAGTTAACGGGTGGTCCAGACTCTCCCGCTTGCTGTCGTTCAGGACCTCCGTGATAGACGACAGAAACGACTGGGAGGCCGTGCGGTCTGTGGGCTTGATGTCATACAGCCTGGCATAGAAGGATTTGCTGATCCTCAGCATGTCAGGCTGTGAAGACATCACAGAACCTTTAGGCTGGTGATCATAGAGCTCCCCGTGTACCTTTTGGAAGAAGAAACGCGAACACGTCTCATCCTGCTCGACGGAGCGGTAAATGATTTTAGAGGACTCTGAGGCAAAGAGCGAGGCTTGCTGGCCCTTCACCTCTTCGAGTTCCTCCGTGACATTGACCCCCATCGACTGCAACAGGAGCAGGTTTTGCATAATCTTCTGGAGTTGGGACAATTCCCTCTGTCTCATCGAAACATAGAAAATAGGTGCAGGAGTAGGCCATTCGGCCCTTCGAGCCTGCACCGCTATTCAACAAGATCATGGTTGATCACCCACCCCAGCGCCTCCCCCCCACGCTCCCTCCACACACCCCGACTCCCCCAGCCACAAGGACCACATCCAACTCCCTCCTGAACACATCCAATGAACTGGCATCAACAACTCTCCACTGCAGGGAACCCCACAGGCCAACAACTCCCCGAGTGAAGAAGCCTCTCCCCATCCCAGCCCCAAACAGCCCACCCCACATCCCAAGACCGTGCCCCCCCCCCGCCCCCCTGGCTCCGGACCCACCCAACACCGGGAACACTCCCCCCGCACCCACCCACCCCGTCCCATCCCGTCAGAATCCTTCCCAAATGCCGAACACCCCCGGATGTCGAGCCCCCAGCCCCAGCCACCCCGGAGCCACGCCCCCGCGATGCCAACCACACCACATCCATCAACCGCCATCTGCGCAGTCAACCCGTCCACCCCAGTCTGAACACTCCCCGCACCGAGGCACAGAGCCCCCAGGCCCACCCCTCTAACACACTTAGCCCCCCCAGACCTCCGCTGCAACGTGGCCCCTCCTGTCGCCCGCCCTGGGTTTCTCCGCCCCCAACCTCCACCACTCTCCCCTCCATCCCCTGCCCGTCTCCCCTCTGCCTCCCCGCACAGGCTCCCATCTTGGGGGCGGTAACCTTCTGGGGCCGAGAATTTTAGCCCCCAGCGTGGAAGTCCTGCTCCCGCCGCAGAATTGGCCTTACCACCCCTCAATGGAAGCGGAGTGCAATTTCCCACACTCCACTTCCTTTGGGGGCAGTTACCGGGGCACGACTGGATGCTCCTGTGACAGTTTGAACTGGTGCTCTCCACTCTCTGTCCTGTGACAGTTGGAACTGGTGCACTCCACTCTCCCATCCTGTGACAGTTTGAACTGGTCTCCCTCTCGCCTCCTGAACACCTTTGAGGATGAAGAACCTCTTGATGTTTGTCTTGATTGTTTCCCACCAGTGCATCGGGGAAATCGCAGAGGGGTTTTATGGTTCTCCAACCTTTGTAATCCCTCTTGAGTTCCTCCACGTATTCCGGAGTCAACAGTTTCACCTTCAGCTTCCATATCCCTCTGCCAACTTTCTGGTTTTCCTGTGGGCGACAGTCGGAGGCAGTGGTCAGAGAAGAACACCGGCGTGACGTCGGTGGATCTGACCTTGAGCATGTGGGACACAAACAGGAAATCTATTCTGGAACGGACGGACCCGTCTGGTCTCGACCAGGTGTATTTGCGCGGTGCTCCGTCTGCAGGGTTGCTGATGACGTCGCACAGCTTGGCGTCTTTTACTGCGTCCATCAGGAGTCTGGACATGGTGTCCAGCGTGCTATCGGCTCTGCTGGATCGTCCAGCTGCATCGATGATGCAGTTGAAGTCACCGCCCAGAATGACCGGCCTGGACGTCGCCAGCAGCAGTGGGAGCTGCTGGAAGAGGGCCAGCCGCCCGCTTCTGAGAGGTGAGGCATACACGTTAATTAGCCTTAGAGGGGAATTTTTGTACATTACATCTGCTACGAGGAGGCGGCCGCCCACCACCTCCTTAACTTCGATGATGGTGAAGTGGCCTCCCCGCAGCAGAATGCCCAGGCCTGAGGACCGGCAGTCGTTGCCTCCTGACCATATGGATGGTCCATGGGCCCACCATTGTGACCACTGCCGATAATTGCTGAAGTGCGGCAGACCGCACTCCTGCAGGAACAGCAGGTCTGCTTTGACCTTGGCAAGGTACCCCAAGGTGGAAACATATCGCGTAGTGGATTTTACGCTACGCACGTTAATAGATGCAATTTTTAAATCCATATTTAAGTTACAGGTTACAGTTCAAAGCATTTACATTTCAAATAAACTGTCCTTTACATTGGAGACTTGCCCAGTGGCCAGTTCCTGCATGCATTGATTAACACTATAAAAGTCTACTTCACCTGGGCTGGCGTACTGGTCATCCTCTGCCATGGGAGTGTTTCGACCAGGGGACTGCTGCAGATTTGTCAGAAAGTCCGATATGTCATCTTCACTATCCTCGCCTGGTGTTGGTGGTTCCCACTTTTCATCACTCACAACGTTCTCGAGCTGGGTTGCTTCGCTCCCGGTATTCCGGAGGTGGGGTGTGCTGGGAACTTCGCTGCTCCCGTTATCCCGGAGCTGGGCTGCGCTGGTCGCTTCTTTGCTCCCGGTATTCCGGAGCTCGTGTGCACTGGGCACTTCGCCGCTCCCGGGTTCTCGGAGCGGGGCTGTGCTGGTCGCTTCACTGCTGTCGGTCACCTGTGACTGTGGGTTGGTGTTTTGCCATTTGTTCTGGCGGCGGTAGTGTGGGGTCTTGTCTCACCTCGCCTTTCGTCGTCAGACAAGCAGATGTTAGCTGCCTCTTCCCTTTCATTTCAGCAGGGGCCCTTGCTTGCCTCTTTTCCTTATGCTTACGGGCCTTTTTTTTTTACGCTCTCCTATCCCGCTTCATCATCTGCTGTCTCCTCGTACGTGGACTCGGTGCGCTGGGGGAGAGCTTCACTGCTGGGTGCTGGTGTCTCGCAGCTCGCCATAGCAGGCTTCTCTTCTTCCCTGACTTATTCAGAGTCCACGAGGGTGGTTGCTTCTTTGCCCTGCTTGTCGGTCAGGGAGAGGGTGTAGGTCTCCTCTGGAGCATTGTGGTCCTCAACTTCCTCCTCCTCTCGTGCAATGTTCTTTGCCGCCTACACATAGCTGAAGTTGCGTTTGGGGCAGTTCTTGTAGAGATGCCCAGCCAGACCACAAAGGTTGCAGCACTTAGTCTCTTTACAGTCTTTTGTCTGGTGGCCTTCGTTCTTGCAGTTGTGGCAGATGACGGTCTTGCAGCTTGCCGCCACGTGGCCTGCCTTCGCGCAGGTTCGGCACACGTTGGGTTGGCCAGCGTACACCATGTAGCTCCGACTTCCTCCGATGGCGAAGCTGGAGGGGGGTGCAGGATGGTTCCGCTGGCGTCCACTTTCATGGCGACCTGGATCTGGCGCTTGCTGGTCCATATCCCGTGGAGGTCTTGCAGGTCGCTGCTATTTCCTGCCCCATCGACATACCTGCATCCTTCCTGATGGACTCAGCCATCGTCTCGATCAGTCCGGCACAGATTAAAATAAACCCTGCTCGGAGCTTGCATTATATAGGCAGGCCCACAGACCTATGCTAATGAGGGATGGTTGAAGGCAATGATTGTGATTGGTTCATTGGCCGCCTTGTCAAGTTCCATTGTTCTGTATCTCTCTGATTGGTCTCTTTAAACATCCAATCAGGTTTATTGCTCACCACATCAAATTCTTGAATGATGTCATTATTTACAACCCCTCCAGATTTATATTCTGTTCTTTATGTTTCTATTCCGCTCTCAGTCAAAATGGTTAATGACGGCCCATGTTACGAGGAAGGTTCATTCATTTTTATCCTATAAATATATATATATATGTATTCAATAATCGGAACAGCAAACTCGCTGCTGTGTTTGTCGATCTCGATTTCGACATGTTCAACCAGCTGTTAAACAGCAACAGGAGGACATTCAGCCACTCGAGCCTGTTATATTAGGGACAGGAGAAGGCCGTTCAGTCCCTCGAATTTGTTATACTAAGAAGAGGATGAGGCCAGTCAGCCCCTCGTGTCTCTTACATAGGAACTGGAAATGCCCATTCGGGCCACTCAGCACCTCGAGCCTGTTGCACAGAAATAGCAGGAGGCTATTCAGCACCTGTTATATAGGAACAGGAGGAGGCCGTTCAGCCCAGTAGCTTGCTTTACAGGAACAGCATGAGCCCATTGTGACACACGAGCATGTTACGTGGGAACAGGAGGATGGCAATCAGCCCCGAGGTTGTTGCCTTTGGTTCTTTTGCCAATCACCTTAAATCTGTGTCCTCTGGTTCTCGACCCTTCCACCAATTGAAACAGTTTCTCTCTACTCTGTTTCGACCCCTCATGATTTTGAATCTCTCTCTCAAATCTCCTCTCAACCTTCTGAGCTCCAAGGAGAATAAAACCAGCTTCTCCTATCTATCCACTCAACTAAAGACCCTCATCTCTGCTATCATAGGAATAGGAGATGGCAATTCAGCCCCTCGAGCCTGTTACAGAAGGCCATTCGGCCTCTACGGGCTTGTTATACATGACTAGGAGGAAGTCCTTCAGCCCCTTAAGCATGTTTAATTAGGAACATGAAGAAGGCCATTGATGGCCTTGGGAAACTTACATAGAAACAGGAGAAGGCCAGTCAGCCCCTCGACCCTGTGTTGTAAGAACAGGAGTTGCCCATTCATCCACTCGAGCTTGTTACACAGGAACGTGATCAGGTCATTCTGCCTCTCGAGCCTGTTACACTGGAACAGGAGGAAGCCTTTCAGCCCATCAAATCTTTATTATTAGGAACCACAGGAGGCCATCCAACCATCTCGAGCTTGTTACATAGGAAAAGGTTGTGGCCATTCTGCCCAACGCATCTAATGCACAACAACAGGAGGCAGCCAATCAGCTCTTCCATCCGGGCACAGAGAAAGAGGAGGAGCTCATTCAGCCCCTTGTGATTGTTACATTAGGACCAGGAGAAGGGCAGTCAGCCCATAGAGCATCTTGTAGAGGAACAAGAGGAGAACATTCAGTCCCTTGAAATTGTTATAGAGGAACAGGAAAAGGCCATTCATCCCCTGGAGCCTGTTACATGGGAACAGGGGAAGACCATTCATCCCTTCAAGTCCGTCTCATTAGGAACAGGATGAGGCCATTCACACCCTTGAGCCTGTTGGAACAGATCATTGTAAATGCAGGTGATTCATCCCTTCAAGTTACTTGTATTATAAGGGGTCAGGGTCCCATTAACTGGGGTCATGGTCCCATTATTTGAGGCGATCGTTCCATTAACCAGGGTCAGCGTCCCACTAACCTGGGTCAGTGTCCCATTAACCGGGGTCAGCGTCCCACTAACCAGAGTTATGATCCCACTAACCAGCACCGGGGGAGGAGTGTCCGCTCGGGCCGCCCTCCTGTCCTAGTCCCCCGCCCGTGACCCAGGCTACTTCCGGGGACGACCCTCCCTCTGCCAGCCCGGCCCTGGCAGCAGCGCCCCGCGCAGCCCATCATCCGCCCGTCGCCAAGGACAACGCATTCCACTCCCCGCATTGCACCTGCGCTGTTCCCTCCTGCCTCATCACTGCAACACCTCCGTGACATCAACATGCACAAGCCCAGTGACGCCGCCGCGCGTCACATGACGGTGTCAACAGCCCCGAGAGTGAGAGGGAGGGAGCTGGCACCGCCCACAGGGAGGTTGCAAAAAAGAAATGCACATTCTGCAACTATGCTCGAATCAAATTAGCAATTTCCTAAACAGAAAGGAGATAAAAACTGCAAATGCCTCTGTGCAGAGACAGTTAGGATTAACCTTTCAGGTCTACAGAAGGTTCAATGTCCCTGAACTGTTAATCCGAGCTTCCCTTCTCCACAAAAACTATAAGACCTGCTCAGTCCTTTTCAGCATTTGATTTTATTCTTTCTGTATCATAGAAATTTACAGCACTGAGGGAGGCCATTTTGGCCCATCGTGTCCTCGCCGGCCGACCAAGAGCTATCCAGCCTAATCCCACTTTCCAGATCTTGATCCATAGCCCTGTAGGTTAAGGCACTTTAAGTGCACCTCCAAGTATTTTTTAAATGTGGTGAGGGTTTCTGCTCTACCATCCTTTCAGGCAGTGAGTTCCAGACCCCCACCACCCTCTGTGTGAAGGAATTTCCCTCATATTTTCTCTAAACCTCCCCTCAATGACTTTAAATCTATGCCCCGGTTGTTGACCCCTCCACCATGAGAAGCAGGTCCTTCCTATCCATTCTATCCAGGCCCCTCATAATCTTATACACCTCAATCACGTCTCCTATCAGCCTCCTCTGTTCCAAAGAAAATGTCCTCTTTTCCGTTTTGATTGTTTCCTGTGAAACTTTCAGCCTTGCACTCAGTTTATATTTGCACAATTATAGAAACGTAGTGTATCTGTACACTGAGGAGGCCATTCGGCCCTTTGTATCTATGCTGGCTCTTTGACAGAGCTGTCGTGCTAAATCCCACATCGCCCGCTCTTCTGTCTCTAACCCTGTAGGTTGCTCATCCTCAAGTAACTGTCCAACTCCCTTTTACAATGATTGACAGAATCAGCTTCCACCACCTTTTTGGGCAGTGTGTTCCAGATCCCGGTAACAGTCGGAGTTTCATCCCTCATCTGCCGTCTAGATCTTTTTATAATGATTTTCAAACCATGAATCTGGTTTTTAGTATGTGATGGTGCTGGTTATTCTGTACCTGTCATTCTCCCGTATGTGAGTGTGTATTTTATTCTGTACTTGTCAGTTTCTTGTAAACAAGTGTTGTTTAAATCTGTACCTGTCAGTTTCTGGTATGAGAGTGCAGTTTTAATCTGTACCCATCAGTTTCTGGTTGATGAATATGACATTTAATCTATACCCATCAGTTTCTGGTATATGACTGCGGAATTTAATCTGTACCTGTCAGTTTCTGGTATAGGAGTGTGGAATTTAATCTGTCAATCACTGGCTTGTGAAACTCGAGTTGATGTTGATGCTCAGCATGATATTATTGAGTGGTGGAGCAGGCTTGAGGGATCATCTGGGCAACTCCTGCTCGTATTTCTCATAATCTTATGTAAGTGTGTATTTCACTCTGTACGTGTCAGTGCCTGAGATGTGACTGTGGATTTTACTCTGTATGTTTCAGTTTCTGCTATGTGATAATACATTTCACTCTGACTGTCTATGATATATGAATGTGGGTTTATACTGTATCTCTCAGTCTCTGATATGAGAGTGTGTCTTTTTCTGTTACTGTCAGATTACAGTATGTGTGCAAGGATTTAATCTGTGCCTCTCAGTTTCTGGTCTGTTAGTCTGGGTTTAATCTGCACCTCTAAGTTCCTGCTATTTGCTTGTGTGTTTTGGACTGTACCTGTCAGTTTCTGCTGTGTGAGCGTGGGAATTACTCTGTATCTGCAAATATCTAGTATACGAACATGAGAATCGATTTTATTTTTGACCTGTATTTATCTGATATGTGAGTGAAGATTTTACCTTTCTGATATGTGAACATGGGTTTCACTCTGCATCTGACAGTTTATGATCTGGAAATATGTCTTTTGCTCTAAGTTGTCAGTTTCTGCGATGCAAGTATCAGTTTTACTTTTTACCTCTCAGTTTTCTGACATGTGGGTCTGGGATTTACACTTTACCTCTCAGTCTCTGGTGTGGATTTTATTCTGTACCTGTCACTTTCATCTCTGAGTGTGGGATGTATATTGTATCTGTCAGTCTATGGTGCAGGAGTGTGGATTTCCTTCTGCACCTGACATTTATGGTAAGTTTGAGGGGGCTTAATACTGAAATCTCTGTGCTTCTGATACATGAATATTGCTTTAGCTCTGTACCCATCAGCTCCTGATATGAGAGTATGGTTTTTACTTTCTACCTTATCTTTTAAGATGTGCATTTTATTCTCTCCCTGACAATTTCTGGTAAGTGAGTGTGGGTGTTTAATCTACCTGTCAGTGTGATCTGTTCCAATGGTGAAACAGCATCTGATTCTACTGCTCCATATGGCTGTAAGATTCACAATGTAACTCTGGCACTTCGGATCACTGTGGGACTGACAGCTTCTGCTGCCTGTGACAATTGGATTGAAACCAGTTCTGTGTCTCTGCGCTCTGTGAGTGAGAATGTACTTCCTGTGTGTGAGAGAAGCTGCCTGCACTGTTCCTTGTGTTTCGAGTGGAGGAAAGATCACATTTATTCGGGCTTGATGAAGTATTTTGCTCTGAGAGTAATAATACGAGAACAATATTAGTTATGATACGGATATGTGAGGGCGTGGGGAATATAAACAGTTATAATTAATTTGTTTGTTTGTAATAAAGTAAAGTATCTGGAGAGGGAAACCGCGATACAAAGAGAGTCATTGTCTGACCTCACTGTAGTGCAGCGGCACTTAGATTCTCCACACCAGGTATGTACGACGGTTCTATAATAAGTTATCAGCATCCAGACACAACCCAAACCCAGCACTGGTCCATGAATGGGACCACCCGATTGGCACAATCCAGGATTATATCTCCCACTCCAATGGGACGACCTGTAAAATTCTGAATCGCTTCGTGGAATATAACCACAGGTACCTGGGCTGTACAACAATTGCTGGCAGTCTATTGAAACCGAGTTGAGGGCCTGTATAGTCAACAGAATGTCACAGAGCCCGGATCCTGATGTATCTGAGTGAGCGACAATGTATCTCTCGATCACCAACAACACGGTTCTGGAGAACTCAACGCACCGAAACAAAATATCCGATTTTTTAAAATCTCTTTTTCACAGTGCTCTCCTGGTGCCTGCAATCGATGCACTTTGTGAAATTCCTCACATCCTCACTATCAGGCTGTGTTTCTACTGTTCACTGTCCAAGAACAACAGACACGGAGAGATTGGAACTGAATCAGGAACATTCACTACTGACTTGGGGAAAGAAAGCAGCAATGATTTGAAAGAGCGAGGTGATTTACTTTAGCTGTTACCTTACACAGTACTCACACAGCCCGAGAATGGCCTCTCCCTTCCCCCACTCACTCCGTGTTCCGGAACTAGTCTCTGCTCCACTCTGCCTCTGACAAACAGCCCCTGACTGCTGCTGAACTTACCCCGACACAAAGCCCATCTGCGGACACAGGCCCAATGTGATGTGCTGCTGTAAGGAGGCTGCTGTTTGCTCCCTTACTCGGGCCCGGGATATCTCCGCTCCCTGATGATGATCACCGATCATCAGCCGAGCACAGAGGAAACGGCAGCCGCTGACAGAGCTGGGGGAGGGGGGCTCGCATCAGTTTCCGTCGGTTAAAGCACTGTGTGGGGAGAGGCAGGAGCAGCACGCATTTAACACGTGCTCAGACATCTTTTGGTCACACTTAAATCAACAAAATGGGATTGTTTCACAAATTGATTTCATCACTAATTAAATAGGCCACATTGAGAGGATTGTAATTATCATCCGAATTACCGACAAAACGATTCTGTGAGCCAGACACTGGAGTGGGATTTCCTAAAGAGTTTTACTCTTTCCATCAGTCTGGTCTGTGAGTGAGTCCCCATCATTTCTGATAGATGAGTATGGGTTTTACTTGCTGCATATTATTGTTCTGATAACTGAGTGTGGGTTTAATTTTATACCTGTCAGTTTCCGGTATTTGAGTGTGGGTTTTATTCAGGACCAGTCAGTTGATGGTGTGAGAGTGTGGGTTTTATTCTCTACCTGTCAATTTATGTTGTGAAAGTTTGGGTTTTACTCTGTATCTGTCAGTTCCTAGTATGTGGATGTGGTGTTTATTCTGTACCGGACAGTCTCTGGTATGTGAGTATGGGTTTTATTCTGTAGTGTCATTTTATGATATGTGGGTGTGGGTTTTATTCTGTACCTCTCAGTCTCTGGAATGTGAGTTTGGGTTTATTCTATTTTAACCTGGCTGGGAAACCTGCTCCCTCCAGGCATCTGTGTCCTATGGAAATATGCTCAGCAGATCAGCACAAATCGCTTGCCAATCATTCAAAAGTTTCAGATAAATGCACAAAATGATTGAAGTTTAAGATATTAAGGGGAACAGATGGAGTCGATAGAGATAAACTGTTTCCGCTAGTTGGGGATTCTCGGACTAGTGGGCATGGTCTAAAAATTAGAGCCAGAACTTTTAGGAGTGAAATTGGGAAGCAATTTATACATAATGGGTGGTAGAAGTTTGAAACTTGCTTCCTCAAACACCAATTGATGCTCGATCGGTTGTTCATTTTAAATCAGAGATTAATAGCATTTTACTAACTAAATGTATTAAAGGATATGGGCAAAGACGGGTATATGGAGTTAGGTCGCAGATCAGCCATGATCTCATTGAATGGCGGAGTACGCTCGAGGAGCTCAGTGGCCTACTCCTGTTCCTATGGAGCAGTCGCTGGGACTGGTGAACTAGTCCAAATAGAGATTCAATTGCAGTCTGCAGCAGTTGTTTGCTGCTGTTAAATGCCAGAATCAAATTAATCACAATGCACCAACTGAAACAGAAAATTCAGCACTTTCTGGGGAGGTGAATGGCCGAGACACATTGATACTGAACAGTATTTAGTGAGGAACAGGCAACCTCACAAAGACACGTGCGTGCAGAAGTGCATGCACAAGGACGTACACATTCATATATCAAAATATATACATAAACACATACACAGCCACAAAGATTGACACACATACACTTCTCTAACTGGCTAGGAGCTGTGGATGAGCAGAGATATTTAGGGGCAAGGGTATAAAAGGATACAGAACCAAGGCAGGTGGATGGAGTGAAGATGCAGATCAGCCATGATCTCACTGAATGGGGGAACAGGCTAAAGAGGCTGAATGGTCTGCTCCTGTTCCTACCTCCGCTTTCAGCATCAAGCATTCCCAGGGCACATACAATACTGAGCACCTCCTACATTACCTTTGCAATATCACTGTCACTCTGTCCCCATCCTTACTCCAGACCATTTCTGTTCCTGAATTTATAAATTAGCAAAGCTTAGAAATGATAAATCCTTGGGACTAGATGAATTGCATCCGCGTATACTAAACCATGCAAGGGAAGAGATCATCGAGAGAATTATGTTCAGTTCTGGACCTCGCACCTCACGAATGATGTAGTAACTTTGGCAGGGGTGCAGCGCAGATTCACCAGATTGATACCGGGCCTAAAAGGGTTAAATTATGAGCACAGGTGGCATAGATTAGTCTTCTACTTCCTTGAATATAGAAAATGAAGGGTGATATCATTGAGATGTTTAAGATGATAGAGAGATACTTTTGCATCTGGTAGGAGAGTCCAGAACAAGGGGACATATTTAAAATGAAAGCTAGGCCGTTCAGGAGTAAGACCAGGACGCTTTCTTCACACAAGGGGTAGTAGAAATCTGGAAATCGCTCCCTAAAAGCTGTTTAGGCTGGAGCTCAACTGGAAAGTTCAAGACTCAGATTGATTGATTTTTGTTAGGTTGGGTTGTGTGTGTCTGTATATTAGAAACATAGAAAATAGGTGCAGGAGTAGGCCATTTGGCCCTTCGAGCCTGCCACCACTATTCAATATGATCATGGCTGATCATGCAACTTTAGTACCCCATTCCTGCTTTCTCTCCATACCCCTCGATCCCTTTAGCCCTAAGGGCCACATCTACCTCCCTTCTGAATATATCTAATGAACTGGCCTCAACAACTTTCTATGGTAGAGAATTCCACAGGTTCACAATTCTCTGAGTGAAGAAGTTTCTCCTCATCTTGGTCCTAAATGGCTTACCACTTATCCTTAGACTGTGACCCCTGGTTCTGGACTTCCCCAACATCAGGAACATTCTTCCTGCATCTAACCTGTCCCGTCCCGTCAGAATTTTATATGCTTCTATGAGATCCCCTCTCATTCTTCTAAATTCCAGTGACTATGGGCCCAAGTTTCCACATGATTCGCGCCCGATTTTTAGGAGCAACTGGTGGAGAACGGACTATTTTAGAAATCGCAATTCTCCACATTTTTTTTTCTGCAGTTCTAGTCAGGTAGAACAGTTCTAGTTTAGAACAGAATTTTTTCTTCAAAAGGGGGCGTGTCCGGCCACTGACGCCTGATTTGAAAGTTTCCACAGTGAAAATGTACTCCAAACTAAAGTAGAATGGAGCCAGTGAAGATTTTTGTAGAACTGAAAAAACCTGTTCTACACATTAAAAAATCAGGCGCAGGTTACAAATTAGGCGTCCAGAACAAGGGGGAGGGGGAGGGGGGGGGGGAAGGGAACTCATTAAATTCGACAATAAATCCTTATTTATACTTCTACAAATATTATACAAATAAATCCAACCTGAATAAACATTTATAAGCCAAGAAAAGATTAAATAAACCATCTTCCTACCGGTGTGAAAGTGCTACAGCCAGGGAGAATTCTGCAGCTGTTCGTGAGAGAGGGAGGGAGAGAGAGAGAGAGGGGGGGGGGGGGGGAGGGAGGGAGAGAGAGGGGGGGGGAGGGAGAGAGAGGGGGGGGGAGGGAGAGAGAGGGGGGGGAGGGAGGGAGAGAGAGGGGGGGGGGAGGGAGAGAGAGGGGGGGGGGAGGGAGAGAGAGAGAGGGGAGGGAGAGAGAGAGAGGGGAGGGAGGGAGAGAGAGAGAGGGAGGGAGGGAGAGAGAGAGAGGGGAGGGAGGGAGAGAGAGAGAGGGGAGGGAGGGAGAGAGAGGGGAGGGAGGGAGAGAGAGGGGAGGGAGGGAGAGAGAGGGGAGGGAGGGAGAGAGAGGGGAGGGAGGGAGAGAGAGGGGAGGGAGGGAGAGAGAGGGGAGGGAGGGAGAGAGAGGGGAGGGAGGGAGAGAGAGGGGAGGGAGGGAGAGAGAGGGGAGGGAGGGAGAGGGGAGGGGAGGGAGAGGGGAGGGAGGGAGAGGGGAGGGAGGGAGAAAGAGAGGAGGGAGGGAGAGAGAGGGGAGGGAGGGAGAAAGAGGGGAGGGAGGGAGAAAGAGGGGAGGGAGGGAGAGAGAGGGGAGGGAGGGAGAGAGAGGGGGGGGAGAGAGGGAGGGAGAGAGAGAGAGAGCGGGGGAGGGAAGAGAGTGGGGGGGGAAGAGTGGGGGGGGGAAGAGCGGGGTGGGGGGGGGAAGAGAGGGAGGGAGAGAGAGAGAGAGAGGGGGGGGCGGGTTGGGTCGGGGAACAGGAGCGCGGGTCGGGTCGGGTCAGTCGGGGGGAGGGGAGAGCGGGGGGGAAGAGAGAGCGGGGGGGGAGGGGAGAGCGGGGGAGGGGAAGAGAGAGCGGGGGGGAAGAGAGAGCGGGGGGGGGGGGAGAGAGAGAGAGAGAGAGAGAGAGAGAGAGAGAGGAAGGGAGGGAGGGAGAGAGAGAGAGAGGGGGGGGGGAGAGAGGGGGGGGGGAGAGAGGGGGGGGAGAGAGGGGGGGGGAGAGAGGGGGGGGGAGAGAGGGGGGGGAGAGAGGGGGGGGGAGAGAGGGGGGGGGAGAGAGGGGGGGGGAGAGAGGGGGGGGGAGAGAGAGGGGGGGCGGGTCGGGGAACAGGAGCGCAGGTCGGGTCAGTCGGGGGGGGGGGGGATGGAGAGCTGGTGTCGGGTCGGTGGGGAGCGGTGTCGGGTCGGGGGGGGGAGCGGGTGTCTGGTCGGCGGGGGAGCGGGTGTCGGGTCGGGTCGGCAGGGGCGCGGGTGTCAGGTCGGGTCGGCGGGGGGGAGCGCGGGGAGCGGGTGTCTGGTTGGCGGGGGGCGGGTGTCGGGTCGGGTCTGGTCGGCGGGGGGGGTTGCGGGTGTCGGGTCGGCGGGGGGGTTGTCTGGTCGGGGGGGGGGGGGCGAGTGTCGGGTCGGGTCGGCGGGTGTCTGGTCGGCGGGTGGGGGGCCGCGGGTGTCGGGTCGGGTCTGGTCGGCGGGGGGGGAGCGAGTGTCGGGTCTGGTCGGGGGGGAGCAGCAGCTGGCCGTGGGAGGAGCCTCATTCACGCAGCCCCAGTGAGGCCATTCAGCCAGGGCTTGGGGCTGCGTGCTTCGGGCCCCTCCCACACAGTTCGGCGCCTGGAGCTACTGCACTTGCGTGCCGACTGTAGCGCGCATGTGCAGAGGTCCCGGCACTGTTTTCAGCGCCGGGACCTGGCTCCGCCCCCCCCCCCCCCACAGCTCGTGGTGGCTGCGCCGAGGGCCAGAGGACCTGTAAGTAGGTGGAGAATACCGAGGATTTTTTTAGGCGCCGTTTTAGGTGCGAAAAACGGGCGCCCAGCTCGGAGGGGCGCCCGTTTTTTTTCTTGTGGAAACTTGGGCCCTATAAGCCTAGTCGATCCAGTCTTTCTTCATATATCAGTCCTGTCATCCCGGGAATCAGTCTGGTGAACTTTTGCTGCACTCCCTCAATAGCAGGAATGTCCTTCATCACATTAGGAGACCAAAACTGCACACAATATTCAAGCTGTGGTCTCACCAAGACCCTGTACAACTGCAGTAAAACCTCCCTGCTCCTATACTCAAATCCTCTCGCTATGAAGGCCAACATGCCATTTGCCGCCTTCAGCGCCTGCTGCACCTGCATACTAACTTTCAATGACTGATGTACCATGACACACAGGTCTCGTTGCACCTCCCCTTTTCCTAATCTGACATCATTCAGATAATATTCTGTCTTCCTGTTTTTGCCACCAAAATGGATAACCTCACATTTATCTACATTATACTGCATCTGCCATGCATTTGACCACTCACCTAACCTGTCCAAGTCACCCTGCAGCCTCTTAGCATCATCCTCACAGCTCACACCACCACCCAGCTTAGTGTCATCTGCAAACTTGGAGATATTACATTCAATTTCTTCAACTAAATCATTAATGTATATTGTAAATAGCCGGGGTCCCAGCACTGAACCGTGCGGTACCCTACTAGTCACTGCCTGCCATTCTGAAAAGGACCCGATTATTCCTACACTTTGCTTCCTGTCTGCCAACCAGATCTCTATCCAAGTCAAGACGTTACCCCCAATACCATGTGCTTTAATTTTGCACACTAATCTCTTGTCCAAATATACCACATCCACTGGTTCTCCCTTGTCCACTCTACTAGTTACATCCTCAAAAAATTATAGAAGATTTGTCAAGCATGATTTCCCTTTCATAAATCCATGCTGACTTGGCCAATCCTGTCACTGCTTTCCAAATGCGCCGCTATTACATCTTTAATAATTGATTCCAACATTTTCCCCACTACCTAACTGGTCTATAATTCCCTGTTTTCTCTCTCACTCCTTTTTTAAAAGTGGGGTTACATTAGCTACCCTCCAAACCATAGGAACTGATCCAGAGTCCATAGAATGTTGGAAAATGACCACCAATGTATCCACTATTTCTAGGGGCACTTCCTTAAGTACGCTGGGATGCAGACTATCAGGTCCTGGGGATTTATCGGCCTTCAATTCCATCAATTTCTCTAACACAATTTCCTGACTAATAAGGATTTCCTTCAGTTCCTCCTTCTCGCTAGACCCTTCGTCCCCTAGTATTTCCGGAAGGTTAATTGTGTCTTCCTTAGTGAAGGCAGAACCAAAGTATTTATTCAATTGGTCTGCCATTTCTTTGTTCCCCATTATAAATTCACCTGATTCTGACTGCAAGGGGTTTACATTTGTCTTCACTAATTGTTTTTTCTTCATATATCTATAGAAGCTTTTGCAGTCAGTTTTTATGTTCCCTGCAAGCTTACTCTCATATGTTCCCCCTCCTAATTAAACCCTTTGTCCTCTTCTGCTGAATTCTAAATTTCTCCCAGGTCTCAGGTTTGCTGCATTTTCTGGCCAATTTATATGCCTCTTCCTTGGATTTAACACTATCCCTAATTTCCCTTGTTAGCCACGGTTGAGCCACCTTCCCCATTTTATTTTTACACCAGACAGGGATGTACAATTGTTGAAGATCCACGATATCTTTAAATGTCTGCCATTGCCAATCCACCATCAACCCTTTAATATAATTCGCCAGTCTATCCTAGCCAATTCACGTCTCATACCATCGAAGGTACCTTTCTTTAAGTTCAGGACCCTAGTCTCTGAATTAACGGTGTCACTCTCCATCTTAATGAAGAATTCTACCATATTATGGTCACTCTTCCCCAAGGGACCTCGCACAAGATTGCTAATTAATCCTCTCTCGTTACACAACACCCAGTCTAGGATGGCCAGCTCACTAGTTGGTTCCTTGACATATTGGTCTAGAAAACCATCCTTTATACACTCCAGGAAATCCTCCTCCGCCGTATTGACACACAAAGACAAAGGGCGTAGATGGACTGAAATTAGTGACCAAGAGAAAGGGTTTAAACAGACTTTTAAAGGCACTTGTTTGTCAGTTCGTCTGCTGATTTAGCGCCTGGTTTGGTACCAATCTGACCTCTCACCAAGGTCTGTGTTTGAACTTCCCACATTCATTTTACACAAGTCCTTCAGATTGGTAGGGGTGAAAGGTCAGAGTATTGACCTTCGGTGACACCCAGCCCATTGCTGAAGATTGTTTCGAGTGCTGCATCATGTCTTTTCAGAATTCAACATAGAATGTACAGCACAAAAACAGGCCATTCGGCCCAGCAGGTGTTTGTGCTCCACAAGAGCATCCTTTTACTTTACATCACCTCAGCCGATCATACCCTTCTAATTCTTTCTCCCTCAAGTGCTTATCTAGCATCCCCTTAAATGCACTCCGCTATTCACCTTAACTACTTCATGTGTTAGCAAGCTCTACATTCTAAATATTCTCTAGGTAAAAAGGTTTCTCCTGAATTCCTTGTTGGATTTTTTAATGACTATCTTATAATTATGTCCCTAGTTTTGGACTCTCCACAAGTGGTAATATCTTCTCTACATCTACCCTAACAAACAGCTACATAATTATAAAGATCTATATGAGCCTTCTCTTTTCTCGAGAAAGAGACCCAACATGTTCAGTCATTCTGGATACTTATAACCTCTCACGTCTGGTGTCATCCTTGGAAATCTTTTTTGCAACTGCTGCAGTGCCTGGATATCTTTTTCGTAATATGGAGACCAAAACTAAACACAGTATTCCAAGTGTGGTCTAACCAAGGTTCTATATACGTTTAACATAACTTCTCTGCTTTGCAATTCTCTTACTCTGGAAATGAGCTTCAGTGCTTTGTTTACATTTCCATGGCCTTGTTAACCTGCTTTTAATGATTTGTGCATCTGTCCCCCTAGCTCAATGCTGGGCAAAATACGGCTCGCGGGCGATATCAGGCCCAAGTCATTATATCCAGTCTGCTGGATGGGACAGAAATAGAACGTGAGCACATTTGTCTATCCACTTTCACTTCTCATGGGTCAGAGACAGATCCGAACTGCTACCAAGGGAAAACAAGTAGTAATACTTCATTCAAATTAATAATTCGCCAAAGCGATTCTCCCTGGCCCGATGTTAAAAGGATCCGTTCCGTGATTCTAGGCCCCAATGGCGAACATATGCACCCAGAATGCACTGCACACTCGAATATGGCCTATCCATTTTAGAGTGGAGTCATGACTGCTCACCTCTTCAACTCTTTTACCGAAGAAAGTTCTTGGCGTTGCATATATCCTCTCCCGGTATCCAGAGTACGATGACATGGGAGTTTTCATCTGGTACAAATTGGGATAGCATTAGTAATCTTTGCAGAGGCACAGAAGGATGACTGAAGTGAGGAACTGATGCTGACACCGGCTCTAAAGAGGGTACAGTTCTATTTCACTGTACTGATTTACAGAGACCAGAAGATAGCACCACATATTCAACTTTTATCTTTGATTTGTTTCTAAGCAGTTTCCAATAGATGTTGTGCATGCAAGATAGTATCTGACTACTATCTGAATTTATGTTTATGCAATGTTAATATTTATGCAATGTTCTCTAATTTTTTTTGCACGTGGTCCCTTTAAATTTGCTGCACAGCAAATGCACATGTGCCATATATCTTCCAGCGGCAGGAGCTGCACATTGGTGGAATATTGGTGGGCGGCCCTCAACAGCTTACCAAAACTTAACGAAGTGGCCTTCCAGCCCAAGTAATTGCCCACCTCTGCCCTAGATCCCTTTGCTCCTCGACCCCATTTAGACACTTACTTTCCAAAAAAGACTTACATTTATACAGCGTTTTTCACGACCACGGCACGTCTCAAAGCGCTTTAAAGACAATGAAGTACTTTAGGAGTGTAGTCACTGTTGCAATGTGGGAAACGCGGCAGCCAATTTGCGCACAAGCAAGCTCACACAAACAGCAATGTGATAATGACCAGATAGTCTGTTTTTGTTATGTTGATTGAGGGATAAATATTGGCCAGGACACCGGGGATAACTCCCCTGCTCTTCTTCGAAATAGTGCCACAGGATCTTTTACATCCACCCGAGAGCAGACGGGGCCTCGGTTTAATGTCTCATCCGAAAGACGGCACCTCTGACAGTGCAGCACTGCACTCGAGTGTCAGCCTAGATTTTTGTGCTCAAATCCCTGGTGTGGGACTTGAACCTACAACCTTCTGACTCAGAGACTGATCCACAGCTGACACGGACTGCATAACCTCCTGATGCCACCAACCAAAATGCACCACCTCACAGCTATCCATATTGGAATTAGTTTGCCATTCACATGCCCATCGTACAAGTTCATTAGCATCTTGTATTGTGTCACAGTCCTCTTCAGTATTAACTAATTACCGAATTTGGTGTCATCCACAAATTCTGAAATACTGCTGATTCGTGAATATACACAATAGTCACTCTGCTCTCTTTCGTTGATTATTTTAATATGTGTGAAAGCAATATATCCAGACCCACTGTTTAATCCTGTCTAACTTTTACTAGTTTATCAATGACTTACCCCCACCCCCCCCCACCTCTTTTCAATTATAAATCTTTGATATCTTTGTTGATCTCATGTTGCAATGTAATATCCACCTGCTTAATCTATTAGGTAAAAACTGAGGCAAATACTTCTCCAATATTTCTGCCATTTTGCCGTCATTACCTGCGAGTTTATCTTGTACATCCTTCAGTGGCCCTGTCCCTATCCTGTTTTACATTGTTTTATGTATCTCTACAATACTTTACTATTTCTTTTTATATTCCTTGATAATTTAATTTTGCAGTTCCTCATTGCCTTCCTAATTGTTTTTTTTAAACTTCTTTGCTAAACTCTTCCTATTCCCTTTTGTCATCCTCTCTTTTACTGTCATTGTACTCAGTATCTGCCTTTTTCTTTAGTATCAATTTTGCTCTCATCTCTTAATTCATCCATGGTGTTTCCTCATTGGCTAGATTGTTCCTGTTTTTTAGTGGAATAGATTTCTCCTGGTTTATCAGTGATTCCGCTCCTGTTGAGCTTTTTAGGTACTGGGTAAGAAAGGTGTCCTGGATAGCCTAAATTCTCCATTTCCTTTTCCCCTTTCCCTATCTCTTCTTGTTAGATTATGTGGTGAAGGTGAAATCTCCCATGATAATTATGAAATGGATTTTAATCATTTTATAAATTTGGTAACATGTTTTCCTTCCAATGCTCGGCAGTTTCTGGAATAACCATTTGAGTATTATTTTATGACTGTGAACGCTGCTCCTTAAAAATAACTACTTGTATTTATATAGCGCCTTTAATGTAGTAAAACGTCCCAAGGCGCTTCACAGCAGTGTTACAAGACAAAACAGATAAATTTGACACTGAGCCACAAAAGAAGAAATTAAGGCAGATAACCAAAAGCTTATTTAAAGAGGTAGGTTTTAAGGTGTGTGTCTTAATGGAGGAAAGAGAAGTAGAGAGGCGGAGAGGTTTAGGGAGGGAGTTCCAGAGCTTAGGGCCTAGGCAGCTGAAGGCACGGCCACCGATGGTTGAGCAGTTATAATGAGGGATGTTCAAGAGGCCAGAATTTGAGGAGCGCAGATATCTTGTGGGGTTGTAAGGCTGAAAAAGATTACCGATATAGAGAGGAGCAAGGCCATGGAGTGATTTGTAAACAAAAATAAGAACTTTGAAATCGAGGCGTTGTTGAACTGGGAGCCAATGTAGGTCAGAAAGCACAGGGGTGATGGGTGATCTTGATGATGTGAGTTAGTACACGAGCTGCTGAGTTTTGGATGAACTCAAGTTTACGTAGAATGTGGGAGGCCGGCCAGGAGTGAGTTGGAGTAGTCAAGCCTAGAGGTAACAAAGGCACGAATGAGGGTTTCAGCAGCAGAAGAGCTGAGGCAGGGGCGGAGGCAGGCAATGTTATGGAGGTGGAAAAAGGCGGTTTTAATTATGCTGCGGATACGAGGCTGGAAACTCATTTCGGGGTCAAATAGGACACCTAGGTTGTAAACAGTCTTGTTCACCCTTAGATTGATGCTAAGGAGAGGGATGGAGTCAGTGGTTAGGGAACAAAGTTTGTGGTGGGGACCAAAGATAATGGCTTCAGTCTTCCCAATATTTAATTGGAGAAAATTTCTGCTCATCCAGTACTGGATGTTGGACAAGCAATCTGACAATTTAGATGCCAAGCAGGGGTCGAGAGAAGTGGTGGAGAGGTAGAGCTGGGTGTCTTCAGTGTACATGTGGAAACTGACTCCGTGTTTTTGGGTGATATCACCAAGGGGCAGCACATAGATGTGAAATAAGAGGGGACACCAGAGGTAACAATGCGGGAGTGGGAAGAGAAGCCATTGCAGAAGATTTTCTGGCTATGATTAGATAGATAAGAATGGAACCAGGTGAGTGCAGTCCCACCCAGCTGGACATTGGTGGAGAGGTGTTGGAGGATGGGTGGAGTGGTCAACTGTGTCAAAGGCCGCAGACAGGTTCAGAAGGACGAGGAGGGATAGTTTACCTTACAAAAAGGATGTCATTTGTGACTTTGATGAGAGCAGTTTCGGTACTGTGGCAGGGGCGAAAGCCAGATTGAAGGGATTCAAATATTGAATTTATGGAACGGTAATCATGGATTTGGGAGGCGACAACACGTTCAAGTACTTTGGACAGGAAAGGGAGGTTGGAGATGGGGTGATAGCTAGCAAGCAAAGTGGGGTCAAGGGTCGTTTTTTTGAGGAGCAGGGTAATAAAAGCAGATTTGAAGGAGAGAGGAACAGTACCTGAGGAGAGAGAACTGTTAACAATGTTGGCACTCATGGGAGCCAGAAAAGGAAGTTGGGTAGTCAGCAGTTTAGTGGGAGTAGGGTCAAGAGAGCAGAAAGTGGGTCTCATGGACAAGGTGTTTGGAGAGATTAAGAGGGGAGATCAAAGTGAAACTAGAGAAATATATGAATTTAGGGCTAGGGCAGGTGGGAGCATCAGATGAAGTTTGGCCCTGTGGGCTAGCTGAGGGAAGGGATCTCAGAGGCAGCTGATCGGATGTTCTCAATCTTTGAGACAAAGAAGTCCATGAGCTCCTCACACTTGTTGGAGGTGAGTGTGGTGGAGACAGGGGAGAGGGGTTTAAGAAGACGGTTATTAGTAGAGAATAGTAGCCTGGGGTTATTTTTGCAATCCAGAATGATCCTGGAATAGTGAGCAGTTTTTGTAGACAAGAGTAGAAACCGATAGTATTTTATGTGTTCCAGCCAGATCTGGCAGGTGAATGGCTGAAGCAGTTGTTCGTCACATCTGTCCAAGTCTGCGCCCTTTTGACTTGAGGGAGCGAAGATGAGGGCTGTACCAGGGGGAACGGTAAGGGTGGGAGAGAGTAATCATTTTAATAGGTACTAGGGCATCAAAAGTGGCAGTGAGGGAAATACACTCAGCAGATCAGCAGGAATCGCTTGACAATTATTCCAAAAATTCAGGTAAGTGTATAAAATGATCAAAAAGATTAATTAAAGAACCAGGCTCTCAAAAATAAGCAAAAACAAGGCCCAGTAGATTTGCTGAGGAACACATTAGAGGCAATGTGTACATAAGCGGGTGCATATGTCACAGGACGATGAAATGTAATAAAATGAGTTCAGGAATGGGGTTGGATGAGACGTGGAGGCAGAGGTGCAGCAGAGGTTAGAACCTAATGCAAGCTTCCCTCTAGATTAACAGTGACTCCAATCCACTTGTGTTATAAGAACACAAGAAATAGGAGCAGGCCAGTCGGCCCCTCGAGCCTGATTCACCATTCATTATCATAGCTGATCTTCTACCTCAACTCCACTTTACTGCGCTATCCCCATATCCCTTCATCCCATAATATTCAAAACTGTATCGACCTCTGTCTTGAATATACTCAAAGACTGAGCATCCATAGCCCTCTGGGGTAGAGACTTCCAAAGATTCACCACCTTCTGAGTGAAGAAATTTATCCTCATCTCAATCCTAAATATCCGACCACTTATTCAGAGTCTGTGACTCCTGGTTCTAGACTCCCCAGCCATCTACCCTGTCAAGCCCTGTAAGAATTTTGTATGTTTCAATTAGATCACCTCTCATTCTTCTAAAATCTAGAGAATATAGGCCTAGTCGACTCAAGCTCTTCTCAAAGGACAACCCCCCCATCCCAGAAATCAGTCTGGTGAACCTTCATTGTACTCAATGGCAAGTATATCCTTCCTTAGGTAAGGAGACCAAAACTGTACATAATACTCCAAGTGTGGTCTCACCAGGGCCCTATATAATTGCAGTAAGACATCTTTACTCTTATACTGTACTCAAATCCTCTTTATAATAAAGGTCAACATAGCATTTGCTTTCTTAATTGCTTCCTGTACCTGCATGTTAACTTTGTGATTCATATACAAGGACACCCAGGCCCCTCTGAACGGCAAAATTTTCCAATCTCTCACCATTTACAAAATACTCTGCTTTTCTATTTTTCCCACCAAAGTGGATAACTTCACATTATATTTCATTTGCCATGTTCTTTGCCCACTCATTTAGCCCATCTATATCCCTTTGAAGTCTCTTTGCATTTTGCATCCTCCTCACAACTTACAAAGCTAGGTGGGAATGTATAATCAGCAAATGGATATCATTCAAATCATTGATATAGATTGTGAATAGCTGAGGACCAAGCACTGAGCCTTGTGGTACAGTCTGCCAATCCAAAAATGACCTATTTATTCCTACTCTCAGTTTCCTGTTCATTAAGCAATCCTCAATCCATGCGAATATATTACCCCAAATCCCATGAGCCCTAATTTTGTTTAATTATCTCTTGTGTGGCACCTTATTGAATGCTTTCTGAAAAGCCAAATACACATCCACTGGTTCCTCTTTATCTATTCTGCTAGTTAACACCTCAAAAAACTCAGATGTGTCAAACATGATTTCCATTTTAAAATGTGTTGACTCTGCCCAATCGTATTATTATTTTTAATAGTGCCCTGTTACCACGTCCTTAATAATAGATTCTAGCATTTTCCTTACTACTGATGTCAGGCTAACTGATCTGTAGTTCTCGGTTTTCTCTCTCCCTCCTTTCTTAAATAGCAGGGTTACATTTGGTATTTTCCAATCTGCAGGGAGAGCGCGCGAACGAGAGTGAGCGAGAGGAAGATTAACATAGAAGGGAAAGAGAGATGGGCAGCGTGAGCGCAAACAGACAGCAAAATAAGTGAGACAAACAGAGAGTGAGACTTAAACCCAAAAGCGGGAGTGGGAGAGACAGAATGAGGCGAGATAGAGAGAGGATGGGAAGAAGAGATAATGGCTGGGATGGCAAGAGAGCGAGAAAGAGGCAGAGAGAGAAGAGAGGGGTGAAAGGGACGGAGGTAGGTAGAGAAGAGAAAGACAGAGTGAGAGACAGTGAGGCAGAGAGAAAAGAGAGAGGTAGTGATCTTATTGAATGGCGGAGCAGGCTCGAGGGGCCAAATGGCCAATTCCTGCTCCTATTTCTTATGTTCTTATTAGAGCAGAGGTGAATGGGAGAGAGAAAACAAGATGGGGGGGGGGGTGGTGGAGAGAAATTGAGAAAGAAACAAGTGGCGATATGAGAGTGAGGCAGAGAGAGATAAACTGAGGCAGATAGTGAAAGAGAGAAAAACGAGGTAGAGATAGAGTGTTGGATAGAGTGATCTCCCTCTACACTATCCCATCAAACGGTGGGTCTGATGCAATGGATGTCTATTTCCAATCTGCCTGAAGAAACTTGTACAAATGAGATATCTTGAATCCAATGGTCACAGTGCTGAAAGATTGACAATCTGGGACACTGGCCTTATCTCAGTATCATTCTGAATATGTTATTCGTACTTGAAGAGATTCCTTGCAGCACTTTCCTCTTCCCATTTCCTGCGATTCCCAAATCATCGCCCAGCCTGATTCCATCCCCGAACACCTTGTCCTCAGACACACTGATCCTAAAGAGAAACAAGAAGCTGTGATCAATGCAGTAAGTTTTATTTCAGAGTACAGCCCATTATTCAGACAGCAGTAATACAGGGTCGGGGGTTACAGGACACAAACAATCAACAGAGCCTGCTTCCTGTGAACAGAGATTTAATTCAGAGAGAACTTGGAGAGCTCGGGCCGGTGGGAATCCGTCACTGGATCTTTCACAGATGCGGTCTGCAACATCCAAACCCACCAGGGAAGGATAGTGGGACAGACAGACAGATATCTAGCGTGAGTTGGAGCAGTCGCATGGACTGGTGAACTCTTCCAAATAAAGATTCAGTTGGAGGGTTTGCAGGAGTTATTTGCTGCTGTTAAATATCAGAATCACATTAATCAGAATGCACCAATTGAAACAGAAAACACAGCAGTTTCTCGGGAGGTAAATGGCCCAGACATACTGGAACTGAACAGCATTTAGAAAGGAACATAAGAAGGGGAAGGTGGCTCGCAGACATGCACACAAATAGACACACACACATCTCTAACTGGCGAGAAGCTAGGAGCTGTGGATGAGCAGAGAGATTTAGGGATCCAAGTACTTAAATCTGTAAAAACTAGTGGACAGGTACAAAAATAATTAAAATGGACAATGGACTGTTTGCGCTTCAGCTATACAGAGCTCTGGAAAGACCCCATCTGTAGTGTTGCATTCAGTTCTGGGCACCACAGCTCAGAAAGACTATATTGGCCTTGGAGGGAGTGCAGCACAGATTCATCAGGAAGTTACCAGAACTCCAAGGGTTAAGTTATTTATTTTATTCATTCCTGGGATGTGGGCATCTCTGGCAAGGCCAGCATTTATTGCCCATCCCCAATAGCCCTCGAGAAGCTGGTGGTGAGCCGCTTTCTGGAACCACTGCAGTCCATGTAGTGAAGGTGCTCCCACACTGCTGTTAGGGAGTAGGTCCCAGGATTATAAGAAGTGACATAAACTAGGTTTGTATTCCCTGGAACAAAGAAGGTTAATGGGTGATTTCATTTGATTGAGGTTTATAGGATGTTGAAAAGATTGCAGGTTCGAGTCCTGCCGCGCTCAAACTAACTCGCCACGTGAAAGGTTATATTCTAGGGCAGTCCGAGAGGCGGGAGTGAGTGGCGTTGGTGAGGCCTATAAAGGCCCAGCGGCAGCGAGAGGCGGCGGCAGTCCGAGAGGCGGGAGTGCGTGGTTGGTGAGGGCTATAAAGGCCCAGCGGCAGCGAGAGGCGGCGGCAGTCCGAGAGGCGGGAGTGCGTGGTTGATGAGGCTTATAAAAGGCCCAGCGGCAGCGAGACGCGGCGGCAGTCCGAGAGGCGGGAGTACGTTGTTGGTGAGGGCTATAAAGGCCGAGAGGCGGCAGCAGTCCGAGAGGCGGGAGTGCGTTGTTGTTGAGGGCTATAAAGGCCCAGTTTGTGCAGCTGCAGTGGGGAAAGAGGGCAAAAAAGAAGTAGAAAGAAATCAAAAGGTGACGTCACAGCCAAGGGGGTAAGTGATTGGCTGGTGATTGGTGAGTAGCTTTTCGTTTTCTTTTTTATATCAGTAAGTAACCTGTTAACATTGTTGTCGCCAATTTAAGTGTATCTAAGGGTTAAGTCATGGCAGGAGAGCTCGGTCACGTGATATGCTCCTCCTGTACCATGTGGGAACTCAGGGACACTTCCGGTGTCCCTGACGACTACGTGTGCGGGAAGTGCATCCGCGTCCAACTCCTGACGGTCCGCGTTGCGGAGTTGGAGCTGAGGGTGGATTCACTCTGGAGCATCCACGATGCTGAGAATGACGTGAATAGCACGTGTAGCGAGTTGGTCTTACCTCAAGCGAAGGGTCCACAGCCAGCTAGGGAATGGAAGACTAGCAGGAAGAGCAGTGCAAGGAAGGTAGTGCAGGGGTCCCCTGCGGTCATCCCCCTGCAAAACAGATACACTGTTTTGGGTACTGTTGAGGGGGATGACTCATCAGGGGAGAGCAGCAGCAGCCAATTTCATGGCACCGTGGCTGGCTCTGTTGCACAGGAGGGCAGGAAAAAGAGTGGGAGAGCGATAGTGATAGGGGATTCAATTGTAAGGGGAATAGATAGGCGTTTCTGCGGCCGCAACCGAGACTCCAGGATGGTATGTTGCCTCCCTGGTGCAAGGGTCAAGGATGTCTTGGAGCGGGTGCAGGACATTCTAAAAAGGGAGGGAGAACAGCCAGTTGTCGTGGTGCACATTGGTACCAACGACATAGGTAAAAAAAAAAGGGATGAGGTGCTACGAGATGAATTTAAGGAGCTAGGAGCTAAATTAAAAAGTAGGACCTCAAAAGTAGTAATCTCAGGATTGCTACCAGTGCCATGTGCTAGTCAGAGTAGGAATCGCAGGATAGCGCAGATGAATACGTGGCTTGAGCAGTGGTGCAGCAGGGAGGGATTCAAATTCCTGGGGCATTGGAACAGGTTCTGGGGGAGGTGGGACCAGTACAAACCGGACGGTCTGCACCTGGGCAGGACCGGAACCAATGTCCTTGGGGGAATGTTTGCTGGTGCTGTTGGGGAGGAGTTAAACTAATATGGCAGGGGGGTGGGAACCAATGCAGGGAGACAGAGGGAAACAAAAAGGAGACAAAAGCAAAAGACAGAAAGGAGATGAGTAAAAGTGGAGGGCAGAGAAACCCAAGGCAAAAAACAAAAAGAGCCACTGAATATAAAGGTGCTGTAGGAGGGGTCAAAACTAAAAATCATGGTTTAAAAACTAGGATTAAAACACTCTACCTAAATGCACGCAGCATTCGAAATAAAGTAAATGAGTTGACGGCACAAATCATTACAAATGGGTATGATTTGGTGGCCATTACAGAAACATGGTTGCAGGGTGGCCAAGACTGGGAATTAAACATACAGGAGTATCTGACGATTCGGAAAGATAGACAAGAAGGGAAAGGAGGTGGGGTAGCTCTGTTAATAAAGGATGATATCAGGGCAGTTGTGAGAGACGATATTGGCTCTAATGAACAAAATGTTGAATCATTGTGGGTGAAGATTGGAGATAGTAAGGGGAAAAAGTCACTGGTGGGCGTAGTTTATAGGCCCCCAAATAATAACTTCACGGTGGGGCACGCAATAATCAAGGGAATAATGGAGGCATGTGAAAAAGGAACGGCAGTAGTCATGGGGGATTTTAACCTACATATCGATTGGTCAACTCAAATCACACGGGGTAGCCGGGAGGAGGAATTCATAGAATGCATACAGGATTGTTTCTTAGAACAGTATGTAACAGAACCTACAAGAGAGCAAGCTATCTTAGATCTGGTCCTGTGTAATGAGACAGGAAAAATAAACAATCTCCTAGTAAAAGATCCTCTCGGAATGAGTGATTACACTATGGTTGAATTTGTAATACAGATTGAGGGTGAGGAAGTTGTGTCAGAAGCGAGCGTACTATGCTTAAACAAAGGGGACTACAGTGGGATGAGGGCAGAGTTGGCTAAAGTAGACTGGAAACACAGACTAAACGGTGGCACAATTGAGGAACAGTGGAGGACTTATAAGGAGCTCTTTCATAGTGCGCAACAAAAATATATTCCTGTGAAAAAGAAGGGCGGTAAGAGAAGGGATAACCAGCCGTGGATAACCAATGAAATAAGGGAGAGTATCAAATCAAAGACTAATGCGTATAAGGTGGCCAAGGTTAGTGGGAAACTAGAGGATTGGGAAAATTTTAAACAGCAAAGAATGACTAAAAAAGCAATAAAGAAAGGAAAGATAAATTTCGAAGGTAAACTTGCGCAAAACATAAAAACAGATAGTAAAAGCTTTTACAGATATATAAAACAGAAAAGAGTGACTAAAGTAAACGTTGGTCCCTTAGAAGATGAGAAGGGGGATTTAATAATGGGAAATGTGGAAATGGCTGAGACCTTAAACAATTATTTTGCTTCGGTCTTCACAGTGGAAGAAACAAAAACCAGGCCAAAAATTGTTGGTCACGGGAATGTGGGAAGGGAGGACCTTGAGACAATCACTATCACTAGTGGGGTCGTGCTGGACTGGCTAATGGGACTAAAGGTAGACAAGTCCCCTGGTCCTGATGAAATACATCTTAGGGTATTAAAAGAGATGGCGGAAGTTATAGCAGATGCATTCGTTATAATCTACCAAAATTCTCTGGACTCTGGGGAGGTACCAGCGGATTGGAAAGCAGCTAATGTAACGCCTCTGTTTAAAAAAGGGAGCAGACAAAAGGCAGGTAACTATAGGCCGATTAGTTTAACATCTGTAGTGGGGAAAATGCTTGAAACTATCATTAAGGAAGAAATAGCGGGACATCTAGATAGGAATAGTGCAATCAAACAGACGCAGCATGGATTCATGAAGGGGAAATCATGTTTAACTAATTTACTAGAATTCTTTGAGGATATAACGAGCATGGTGGATAGAGGTGTACCGATGGATGTGGTGTATTTAGATTCCAAAAGGCATTCGATAAGGTGCCACACAAAAGGTTACTGCAGAAGATAGAGGTACGCGGAGTCAGAGGAAATGTATTAGCATGGATAGAGAATTGGCTGGCGAATAGAAAGCAGAGAGTCGGGATAAATGGGTCCTTTTCGGGTTGGAAATTGGTGGTTCGTGATGTGCCACAGGGATCGGTGCTGGGACCACAACTGTTTACAATATACATAGATGACCTGGAAGAAGGGACAGAGTGTAGTGTGACAAAATTTGCAGATGACACTAAGATTAGTGGGAAAGCAGGTTGTGTAGAGGACACAGAGAGGCTGCAGAGAGATTTGGATAGGTTAAGCGAATGGGCGAAGGTTTGGCAGATGGAATACAATGTCGGAAAGTGTGAGGTCATTCACCTTGGGAAAAAAAACAGTAAAAGGGAATATTATTTGAATGGGGAGAAATTATAACATGCTGAGATGCGGAGGGACCTGGGGGTCCTTGTGCATGAAACTCTTTTAGAGTCTACCTGTAAAGCAAAAAAACATTAAACCGTGCCACCCGCCCTGGATGACACAGCAGACATTTACAAGGCCCTTTTTTTCCCTTTTTTGTGTTTTTTTTTTGTGTTTTTCTTTGGGCGCTAAAATCACATTTTTTCCAGTGCCCTCTATAAAAGGGGAGGGGGACACTAAAAGCACCGGCAATTAAAACAAATTAAACTTTAAAACGTAAAATCAAATTAAAATTTGGTTGCCGGGCGTGATGTTGCACTCCAGTCCCTCCGGTGCCCACCTCTCGCGGAAGGCCGCGAGCGTACCGGTGGACACCGCATGCTCCATCTCCAAGGACACCCTGGACCGGATGTAAGAGCGGAAGAGAGGCAGGCAGTCAGATTGAACGACCCCCTCGACCGCCCGCTGCCTGGACCGGCTGATGGCACCCTTGGCCGTGCCCAGGAGCAGTCCTACGAGGAGGCCTTCGGACCTACCCGCTCCCCTCCGCACAGGGTGCCCAAAGATCAGGAGAGTGGGACTGAAGTGCAGCCAGAATTTCAGGAGCAGCCCCTTCAGATAATGGAACAGGGACTGCAACCTCGTGCACTCAGTAAAAACATGGAACACGGACTCCTCCAGACCGCAGAAATTGCAGGCGGCCTGGGAGTCCGTGAACCAGCTTAAAAATTTGTTGCACGGCACTGCTCCGTGCACCACCCTCCAGGCCAAGTCCCCGATGAATAGTGGGAGGACTCCCGCATAGAGTGCCCTCCATCGGGGACCCCCGCCTCCTCCGGACGGCAAGATGGTACGCCATGGCGTGTCCGGACGGCCGGCGAGGATGGCAAAGTTGAGAGTGTGCAGGAGCAGCCCGTACAGGAAACCCCTCCGCGCGGAACTGAAAGGCACGGAGGGGATTTCCCCGAGGCGGCTCAAGTTGTGAGGCGCCGGCCCCTCCTTGTGCATGATACCCTTTTTGAGTTTACCTGAAAAAAAAAACATAAACATTAAACCGTGCCACCCGCCCTGGATGATACAGCAGACATTTACAAGGCCCTTTTTTTCTTTTTCTGTGTTTTTTTTTTTGTGTTTTTCTTCTTTTTTTTTTTGGTTTTTTTTTGGGCGCTAAAATCACATTTTTTCCAGTGCCCCCTATAAAAGGGGAGGGGGACACTAAAAGCACCGGCAATTAAAACAAATTAAACTTTAAAACGTAAAATCAAATTAAAATTTGGTTGCCGGGCGTGATGATGCACTCCAGTCCCACCGGTGCCCACCTCTCGCGGAAGGCCGCGAGCGTACCGGTGGACACCGCGTGCTCCATCTCCAAGGACACCCTGGACCGGATGTAAGAGCGGAAGAGAGGCAGGCAGTCAGGTTGAACGACCCCCTCGACCGCCCGCTACCTGGACCGGCTGATGGCACCCTTGGCCGTGCCCAGGAGCAGTCCTACGAGGAGGCCTTCGGACCTACTCGCTCCCCTCCGCACAGGGTGCCCAAAGATCAGGAGAGTGGGACTGAAGTGCAGCCAGAATTTCAGTAGCAGCCCCTTCAGATAATGAAACAGGGACTGCAACCTCGTGCACTCAGTAAAAACATGGAACACGGACTCCTCCAGACCGCAGAAATTGCAGGCGGCCTGGGAGTCCGTGAACCGGCTTAAAAATTTGTTGCACGGCACTGCTCCGTGCACCACCCTCCAGGCCAAGTCCACGATGAATAGTGGGAGGACTCCCGCATAGAGTGCCCTCCATCGGGGACCCCCGCCTCCTCCGGACGGCAAGATGGTACGCCATGGCGTGTCCGGACGGCCGGCGAGGATGGCAAAGTTGAGCGTGTGCAGGAGCAGCCCGTACAGGAAACCCCTCCGCGCGGAACTGAAAGGCACGGAGGGGATTTCCCCGAGGCGGCTCAAGTTGTGAGGCACCGGCCCCTCCTTGTGCATGAAACTCTTTTAGAGTCTACCTGCAAAACATAAACATTAAACTGTGCCACCCGACCTGGGTGACACACCAGACATTTACAAGGCCCTTTTTTTCCTTTTTTTGGTTTTTTTTTGTGTTTTTCTTTTTTTTTTTTTGGGGCACTAAAATCACAATTTTCCCCAGTGCCCCCTATAAAAGGGAAGGGGGACACTAAAAGCACCGGCAATTAAAACAAATTAAACTTAAAAACGTAAAATCAAATTAAAATTTGGTTGCCGGGCGTGATGATGCACTCCAGTCCCTCCGGTGCCCACCTCTCGCGGAAGGCCGCGAGCGTACCGGTGGACACCGCGTGCTCCATCTCCAAGGACACCCTGGACCGGATGTAAGAGCGGAAGAGAGGCAGGCAGTCAGGTTGAACGACCCCCTCGACCGCCCGCTGCCTGGACCGGCTGATGGCACCCTTGGCCGTGCCCAGGAGCAGTCCTACGAGGAGGCCTTCGGACCTACCCGCTCCCCTCCGCACAGGGTGCCCAAAGATCAGGAGAGTGGGACTGAAGTGCAGCCAGAATTTCAGGAGCAGCCCCTTCAAATAATAAAACAGGGGCTGCAACCTTGTGCATTCCATAAAAACATGGAACACGGACTCTTCCAGACCGCAGAAATTGCAGGCGGCCTGGGAGTCCGTGAACCGGCTTAAAAATTTGTTGCATGGCACTGCTCCGTGCACCACCCTCCAGGCCAAGTCCCCGATGAATAGTGGGAGGACTCCTGCGTAGAGTGCCCTCCATCGGGGACCCCCGCCTCCTCCGGACGGCAAGATGGTACGCCATGGCGTGTCCGGACGGCCGGCGGGGATGGCAAAGTTGAGAGTGTGCAGGAGCAGCCCGTACAGGAAACCCCTCCGCGCGGAACTGAAAGGCACGGAGGGGATTTCCCCGAGGCGGCTCAAGTTGTGAGGCGCCGGCCCCTCCTTGTGCATGAAACTCTTTTTGGAGTTTATCTGCAAAACAAAACACATTAAACCATGCCACCCGACCTGGGTGACACACCAGACATTTACAAGGCCCTTTTTTTCTTTTTTTTGGGGGTTTTTTTTTTTCTTTTTTTTTTTGGTTTTTTTTTGGGCACTAAAATCACAATTTTTTCCAGTGCCCCCTATAAAAGGGAAGGGGACACTAAAAACACCGGCAATTAAAACAAATTAAACTTTAAAACGTAAAATCAAATTAAAATTTGGTTGCCGGGCGTGATGATGCACTCCAGTCCCTCCGGTGCCCACCTCTCGCGGAAGGCCGCGAGCGTACCGGTGGACACCGCGTGCTCCATCTCCAAGGACACCCTGGACCGGATGTAAGAGCGGAAGAGAGGCAGGCAGTCAGGTTGAACGACCCCCTCGACCGCCCGCTGCCTGGACCGGCTGATGGCACCCTTGGCCGTGCCCAGGAGCAGTCCTACGAGGAGGCCCTCGGACCTACCCGCTCCCCTCCGCACAGGGTGCCCAAAGATCAGGAGAGTGGGACTGAAGTGCAGCCAAAATTTCAGGAGCAGCCCCTTCAAATAATGGAACAGGGGCTGCAACCTCGTGCACTCAATAAAAACATGGAACACGGACTCCTCCAGACCGCAGAAATTGCAGGCGGCCTGGGAGTCCGTGAACCAGCTTAAAAATTTGTTGCACGGCACTGCTCCGTGCACCACCCTCCAGGCCAAGTCCCCGATGAATAGTGGGAGGACTCCCGCATAGAGTGCCCTCCATCGGGGACCCCCGCCTCCTCCGGACGGCAAGATGGTACGCCATGGCGTGTCCGGACGGCCGGCGAGGATGGCAAAGTTGAGGGTGTGCAGGAGCAGCCCGTACAGGAAACCCCTCCGCGCGGAACTGAAAGGCACGGAGGGGATTTCCCCGAGGCGGCTCAAGTTGTGAGGCGCCGGCCCCTCCTTGTGCATGAAACTCTTTTGAGTTTACCTGCAAAACATAAAACATTTTCAAGGCCCCTTTTTTAAATTATTTTTTTGGTTTTTTTTTTTGGCGCTAAAATCAAATTTTCCCAGTGCCCCCTATAAAAGGGGAGGGGGACACTAAAAGCACCGGCAATTAAAACAAATTAAACTTTAAAACGTAAAATCAAATTAAAATTTGGTTGCCGGGCGTGATGATGCACTCCAGTCCCTCCGGTGCCCACCTCTCGCGGAAGGCCGCGAGCGTACCGGTGGACACCGCGTGCTCCATCTCCAAGGACACCCTGGACCGGATGTAAGAGCGGAAGCGAGGCAGGCAGTCAGGTTGAACGACCCCCTCGACCGCCCGCTGCCTGGACCGGCTGATGGCACCCTTGGCCGTGCCCAGGAGCAGTCCTACGAGGAGGCCTTCGGACCTACCCGCTCCCCTCCGCACAGGGTGCCCAAAGATCAGGAGAGTGGGACTGAAGTGCAGCCAGAATTTCAGGAGCAGCCCCTTCAAATAGTGGAACAGGGGCTGCAACCTTGTGCACTCCATAAAAACATGGAACACGGACTCCTCCAGACCGCAGAAATTGCAGGCGGCCTGGGAGTACGTGAACCGGCTTAAAAATTTGTTGCACGGCACTGCTCCGTGCACCACCCTCCAGGCCAAGTCCCCGATGAATAGTGGGAGGACCCCTGCGTAGAGTGCCCTCCATCGGGGACCCCCGCCTCCTCCGGACGGCAAGATGGTACGCCATGGCGTGTCCGGACGGCCGGCGAGGATGGCAAAGTTGAGGGTGTGCAGGAGCAGCCCGTACAGGAAACCCCTCCGCGCGGAACTGAAAGGCACGGAGGGGATTTCCCCGAGGCGGCTCAAGTTGTGAGGCGCCGGCCCCTCCTTGTGCATGAATCCCAAAAGGTTAGTTTGCAGGTGCAGCAGGTAATCAGGAAGGCGAATGGAATGTTGGCCTTCATTGCGAGAGGGATGGAGTACAAAAGCAGGGAGGTCCTGCTGCAACTGTATAGGGTATTGGTAAGGCCGCACCTGGAGTACTGCATGCAATTTTGGTCACCTTACTTAAGGAAGGATACTCTGGCTTTGGAGGGGGTACAGAGACGATTCACTAGGCTGATTCCGGAGATGAGGGGGTTACCTTATGTTGATAGATTGAGTCGACTGGGTCTTTACTCGTTGGAGTTCAGAAGGATGAGGGGTGATCTTATAGAAACATTTAAAATCCTGAAAGGGATAGACAAGATAGAGGCAGAGAGGTTGTTTCCACTGGTAGGGGAGACTAGAACTAGGGGGCACAGCCTCAAAATACGGGGGAGCCAATTTAAAACCGAGTTGAGAAGGAATTTCTTCTCCCAGAGGGTTGTGAATCTGTGGAATTCTCTGCCCAAGGAAGCAGTTGAGGCTAGCTCATTGAATGTATTCAAGTCACAGATAGATAGATTTTTAACCAATAAGGGAATTAAGGGTTACGGGGAGAGGGCGGGTAAGTGGAGCTGAGTCCACGGCCAGATCAGCCATGATCTTATTGAATGGCGGAGCAGGCTCGAGGGGCTAGATGGCCTACTCCTGTTCCTAATTCTTATGTTCTTATGTTCTAAGTCGATAAGGTGGTTAAGAAGGCATTTGGAATACTTGCCTTTATTATTCAAGGCATGGAATACAAGAGCAAGGAGGTTATTCTTGAACTGTATAAAACACTGGTTAGGTCACAGCTGGTGTACTGTGTGCAGATCTGGTCATTACATTACAGGAAAGATGTGATTGCACTGGAGAGGATACAAAGACGATTGACGAGGATGTTGCCTGGACTGGAGAATTTTAGCAATGGGGAAATATTGGATAGGCTGGGTTTGTTTTCTTTGGAACAGGAGGCGGCTGAGGGGAGATCTGATTCAGAGACAGAGACAGAGACAGAGACAGAGAGAGAGAGAGAGAGAGAGATAGAGAAATAGAGCAGGGTAGCACTGGGGGAAATGAAAACCAGAGCATGACAGGAATGTAGAAACATTAAAGTGAATCTGAAAGTGGGGTCAAAGCAGGAAAAAAGGGCAAAAAAACAAATTTAAAAGCTCTTTATCTGAATGCACGCAGAATTCGTAACAAAATAGATGAGTTGACGGCAGAAGAGATACAAATGGGTATGATCTGATAGCCATTACAGAGGCGTGGTTGCAAGGTGACCAATGCTGGGACCTAAATATTCAGGGGCATTTGACAATTCGGAAGGACAGACAGAAAGGAAAAGGAGGTGGGGTAGCTCTGTTAATAAAGGATGAGATCAGTGCGTTAGTGAGGAACAATATTGGCTTGGAAGATCAAGATGTTGAATCAGTTTGGGTGGAAATAAGGAACATTAAGTGGAAAAAGTCGCTGGTGGGCATAGTCTATAGGCCCCCTAACAGTAGCTACACTGCTGGACAGAGTGTAAATCAAGAAATAATGGATGCTTGTAAAAAAAGTAATGGCAGTAATCATGGGAAATTTTAACCTTCACATTGATTGGACAAAGCAACTTGGCCACGGTAACTATGAGAAGTTCATAAAGTGCATCCAGGATAGTTTCATTGAACAGTACGTTGTGGAACCAACCAGAGAGCAGGCTATCTTAAATCTGGTACTGTGTAACGAGACAGGATTAATAAATGATCTCCTAGTAAAGGATCCTCTAGTAATGAGTGACCATAACATGGTTGAATTTCAAATTCAGTTGGAGGGTGAGAAAGTTAGATCTCTAACCTAAGCTTAATTAAAAGATACTACAAAGGAATGAAGGCAGAGTTGGCTAAAGTGGACTGGGAAAATAGATTACAGAGTGGGATGGTTGATGAGCAGTGGCAGACATTTAAGGAGATATTTCATAACTCTCAACAAAAATATATCCCAATGAGAAGGAAAGGTTGTAAGAGAGGGATAACTATCCGTGACTCCAACTAAGGAAATAAGGGATGGTATCAAATTGAAAACAAGGGCATACAATGTGGCCAAGACTAGTGGGAGGCCAGAGAATTAGGAAACTTTTAAAAGCCAGCAAAGAACGACTAAAAAAAATAAGGGGGATCATAGTCTATGAAAGTAAACTAGCACGAAATATAAAAAACAGATAGTAAGAGTTTCTACAGGTACATAAAAAGGAAAAGAGTGCCTAAAGTAAATGTTGGTCCCCTGGACGATGAGACTGGGGAACAGGGAAATGGCAGAGACTTTGAACAGATATTTTGTATCGGTCTTCACAGTAGAAGAAACTAAAAACATCCCAATAGGGGATAATCAAGGGGCTATAGGGAGGAACTTAATACAATCACTATCACTAAAGAACTAGTACTCGGTAAAATAATGGGATTATAAGCAGACAAGTCCCCTGGGCCTGATGGCTTGCATCCTAGGGTCCTTAAAGAAGTGGCTGCAGAGATGGTGGAGGCATTGGTTGTAATCTACCAAAATTCCCTGGAATCTGGAAAGGTCCCAACGGACTGGAAAACCACAAATGTAATGCCCCTATTTAAAACAGGAGGCAGGAAACTATAGACCGGTTAGCCTAACATCTGTCGTTGGGAAAATGCTGGAGTCCATTATTAAGGAAGCAGTAGCAGGATATTCAGAAAAGCATAATTCAATCAAGCAGAGTCAGCATGGTTTTATTAAAGAGAAATCATGTTTGACAAATTTGCTGGAGTTCTTTGAGCATTTAACGAGCAGGGTGGATAAGGGGGAACCAGTGGATGTGGAATATTTGGATTTCCAAAAGGCATTCGACAAGGTGCCATATAAAAAGTTGCTGCATAAGGTAAAAGTTCACGGTGTTGGGGTAATATATTAGCATGGATTGATGATTTGCTAACAAACAGAAAACAGAGTCGGGATAAACAGGTCATTTTCCAGTTGGCAAACAGTAACTAGTGGGATGCCGCAGGGATCGGTGCTGGGGCCTCAACTATTTACAATCTAATTTAATGACTTGGATGAAGGGACCAAGTGTAATGTAACCAATTTTGCCACAAAGATGGGTGGGAAAGCAAGTTTTGAGGAGGACACAAAAAATCTGCAACAGGCGAGAGACAGGCAAAGTGAATGGGCAAAAATTTGGCACATGGAGTATAATTGTAGGAAATTGTGAGGTTATCCACTTTGGCAAAAAAAAATAGAAAAGCTGATTATAATTCAAATTAAGGGGTCCTTGTGCATGAAAAGCACAGTTAGTATGTAGGTACAGCAAGAAATCAGGAAGATGTTTGCGTTTATTGCAAGGGGGAGAGAGTATAAAAGCAGAGAAGTCCTACTACAACTGTACAGTTTATTGGTGAGGCCACACCTGGAGAACTGTGTACAGTTTTGGTCTCTGTATTTAAGAAAGGATACACTTGTATTGGAGGCTGCTCAGGGAAGGTTCACTAGGTTGATTCCGGAGATGACGGGATTGATTTATGAAGATAGGTTGAGTCTATACTCTTTGGAGTATACACTCAGAAGAAATTTCTTCTCTGAGGGTTGTAAATCTATGGAATTCTCTGCCCCAGAGAGCTGTGGAGGCTGGGTCATTGAATATATTTAAAGTGATATTTAAAGGGAACATCAGAAATAGGAGGAGTAGGCCATTTGGCCCCTCGAGTTGCTCCACCATTCAATATGATCATGGCTGATCTGATCATGGACTCAGCTCCACTTCCCTGCCCGCTCCCCATAACCCTCGATTCCCTTATCGCTCAAAAATCTGTCTATCTCCACCTTAAATACATTCAATGATCCAGCGTCCACAGCTCTCTGGGGCAGAGAATTCCATAGATTTACAAACCTCTGAGAGAAGAAATTTCTCATCAGTTTTAAATGGGCAGATCCTTATTCTAAGACTATGTCCCCTAGTTATAGTTTTCCCTATGAGTGGAAATATTCTCTCTGCATCCACCTTGTCGAGCCCCCTCATTATCTTATATGTTTCGATAAGATCACCTTTCATTCTTCTGAACTCCAACGTGTATAATTCCAACCTACTCAACCTATCCTCATAAGTTAACCCCTTTCTCTCTGGAATCAACCTAGTGAACCTTCTCTGAACAGCACCCAATGCAAGTATACCCTTCCTTAAATACGGAGACCAAAACTGTATGCAGTACTCCAGGTGTGGCCTCACCAATAACCTGTACAGTTGTAGCAGGACTGCTCTGCTTTTATACTCTATTCCCCCTTGCAATAAAGGCCAACATTCCATTTGCCTTCAAGGTTACTTGCTATACTTGCATACTAACTTTTTGTGTTTCATGCACAAGGACCCCCAGGTCTCTCTGTACTGCAGCACTTTGTAATTTTTCTATATTTAAATTATAATTTGCTTTTCTATTTTTTCTGCCAAAGTGGATAACCTCACATTTTCCCACATTATATTCCATCTGCCAAATTTTTTCCCATTCACTTAGCCTGTCTATATCCCTTTGCAGATTTTGTGTGTCCACCTCACAATTCGCTTTCCCACCCATCTTTGTATCATCAGCAAACTTGGATACATTATACTCGGTCCCTTCATCCAAGTTATTAATATAGATTGTAAATAGTTGAGGACGCAGCACCGATCCCTGCGGCATCCCACTAGTCACCGTTTGCCAACTGGAAAATACTAATTTATCCCAAATATTTTTTCTGCTAGTTAGCCAATCCTCTATCCATGCTAATATATTACCCCCAACCCCGTGAGTTTTTATCTTGTGCAGTAATCTCTTCTTTGGCACCTTATTGAAAGCCTTCTGGAAATCCAAATACATCACAGCCATTGGTTTCCCCCTTATCCACCCTGCTCGATACATCCTCAAAGAACTCCAACAAAATTGTCAAACGTGATTTCCCTTTCATATGTCCCGCTACTGCTTCCTTAATAATGGACTCCAGCATTTTCCCAACGACAGATGTTTGGCTAACTGGTCAAGTATCCTGCTTTTTGTCTGCCTCCTTAATTAAATAGGGCGTTACATTTGCGGTTTTCCAATCCGCTGGAACCGCCCCAGAATCCAGGGAATTTTGGTAGATTACAACCAATGCATCCATTATCTCCGCTGCCACATCTCTTAAAACCCTTGAATGTAAGCCATCAGGTCCAGGGGACTTGTCCGCGTTTAGTCCCATTATTTTACCTAGTACTACGTCATTCGCGATAGTGATAGTATTAAGTTCCTCCCTCCCTATAGCCCCTTGATTATCCACTATTAAGATGTTTTTAGTATCTTCTCCCATGAAGACCAATACAAAATATTTGTTCAACATCTCTGCCATTTCCCTGCTCCCCAGTATTAATTCCCTAGTTTCATCCTCTAGGGGACTAACATTTATATTAGCCACTCTTTTCCTTTTTATATACCTGTAGAAGCTCCTACTATCTGTTTTTGGATTTCGTGCTAATTTATTTTCATAATCTATCTTCCCTCTCAATCATTTTTTATTCCTTCTCTGCTGGCTTTTAAAAATTTCCCAATCCTCTGGCCTCCCTCTAGTCTTGGCGACATTGAATGTCTTTGTTTTCAATTTGATACTCCCACTTATTTCATTTGTTAGCCACGGATGGTTATCCCTTCTCTTACAGTCTTTCCTTCTTATTGGGAGATATTTTTGTTGCGAGTTATGAAATACAGGTTGAGCGTCTAAAATCCAGACCTCACAACCGAGGCCATTCCGAATATTTCCTGATTTTGGAACGTCTTTGCCTGGGCTGAGGGAGGTGGGGTTGGGCAGCCGAGGGGGGGGGGGGGGGCGCCCGGGCGAAGTCGGGACGCCGAGGGCTGGGACAAAGTAGAGGGGAGAACTTAGAGAGAGGGAGGGAGACCCAGGGATTTGCTGAGGTGAGTGTCAGAGGAGGGGGGGGGTGTACAGGATGACACTCACCCTCAGCCCCTAGCTCCCTCTCCCTCTCCCCCCGGGACACTCACCCTCAGACCCCTGGCTTCTCTCACTGTCCACCATTTTGTTTTTCCTTCTCTAACCGTCAACATCCGGGGATCCGGGACATGTGCAGTGCGGGCTTAGAGCACACTCAGGGAGACGGTTGTTTTGCGCCCCTACTATTGGGTGAAAGGAGCTGATTGACAGCGCGTCCGCCCCCCACACAGCTCCACAAGCGCACCGCCCACTCTCACAGTCGGAGGCCGGGCCACTCTGGGTCACGTGGCTCCTGATTTGAACCCGAGCGGCCGTTGGGCCATCCTAGCGTCAGTGACGTCATGTAACCAGGCAACGAGCCCACAGAATGGCCGTGTACCGAGCTTGGCACCAGGGGAGGGAACCGAGCACACAGGATGGCCGTGTACCCAGCCTGGTACCATATGTCTGATATGTAACTGTGGGTTTTACACTATCAGTTTCACTGACAGGTACAGAATTAATCCAACGCTCACAAACCGATGAAACTATTTGTACTGCGCTTTTTTGACAGACATGGGACAAGGTCCGCCCTCCCGGCCCCAATCATTCCATCCATGTAGGGTCGAGAAGCAGGACATGAGGTTTCGGCTCTCTTCCCCCCTGACCGGCGGGGGTCCTGCGGCCGAGAGCGAGAAAGAGGCTGGGGGAGAGTGAGAGAGACTGGAGGGAGAGAGCGAGCGAGCGAGCGAGAGAGAGAGAGAGAGAGAGAGAGAGACTAGGGGGGGTGGAGAGAGAGAGACTTTGGGTGGGGGGGAGAGAGAGAGAGACTGTGGGGGGTGGGGGGGGGGGGGGAGAGAGAGAGACTGTGGGGGGGGGGGGGGGAGAGAGAGAGACTGTGGGGGGGGGGGGGGGAGAGAGAGAGACTGTGGGGGGGGGGGGGGGGAGAGAGAGAGACTGTGGGGGGGGGGGGAGAGAGAGAGACTGTGGGGGGGGGGGAGAGAGAGAGACTGTGGGGGGGGAGAGAGAGAGACTGTGGGGGGGGGGAGAGAGAGAGACGGTGGGGGGGGGGAGAGAGAGAGACAGTGGGGGGAGAGAGAGAGACGGGGGGGGAAGAGAGAGACGGGGTGGGGGGGGAGAGTGAGAGACGGCGGGGGGGAGAGAGAGAGACGGGGGAGAGAGAGAGACGGGGGGGGAGAGAGAGAGACGGGGGGGGGAGAGAGAGACGGGGGGGGGAGAGAAAGACGGGGGGGGAGAGAGAGAGACGGGGGAGAGAGAGAGGGGGGGGGAGAGAGAGAGAGACGGGGGGGGAGAGAGAGAGAGACGGGGGGGGAGAGAGAGAGAGACGGGGGGGGAGAGAGAGAGAGACGGGGGGGGTGGGGGGAGAGAGAGAGACGGGGGGGTGGGGGGAGAGAGAGAGACGGGGGGGGGGAGAGAGAGAGAGACGGGGGGGGGAGAGAGAGAGAGACGGGGGGGGGGAGAGAGAGAGAGACGGGGGGGGGGAGAGAGAGAGAGACGGGGGGGGGGGAGAGAGAGAGAGACGGGGGGGGAGAGAGAGAGAGACGGGGGGGGAGAGAGAGAGAGACGGGGGGGGGGAGAGAGAGAGACGGGGGGGGGGGGAGAGGGAGAGACGGGTGGGGGGAGAGAGAGAGAGACGGGGGGGGGGGAGAGAGAGAGAGACGGGTGGGGGGAGAGAGAGAGAGACGGGTGGGGGGAGAGAGAGAGAGACGGGTGGGGGGGAGAGAGAGAGACGGGGGGGGTGGGGGGAGAGAGAGAGACGGGGGGGGTGGGGGGAGAGAGAGACGGGGGTGGTGGGGGGAGAGAGAGACGGGGGTGGTGGGGGGAGAGAGAGACGGGGGTGGTGGGGGGAGAGAGAGAGACGGGGGGTGGGGGGAGAGAGAGACGGGGGGGGTGGGGGGAGAGAGAGACGGGGGGGGTGGGGGGAGAGAGAGACGGGGGGGGTGGGGGGAGAGAGAGACGGGGGGGGTGGGGGGAGAGAGAGAGAGAGAGACGGGGGGTGGGGGGAGAGAGAGACGGGGGGGTGGGGGGAGAGAGAGACGGGGGGGTGGGGGGAGAGAGAGACGGGGGGTGGGGGGGAAGGAGAGAGAAGAGACGGGGGGGGGCGGAGAGAGAGAGAGACGGGGGGGGCGGAGAGAGAGAGAGACGGGGGGGAAGAGAGAGAGAGAGAGAGACGGGGGGGGGGGGAGAGAGAGAGACGGGGGGGGAGAGAGAGAGAGAGACGGGGGGGGGAATAGAGAGAGCGACGGGGGGGGAGAGAGAGAGAGACTGGGGGGGGGGGAGAGAGAGAGACTGGGGGGGGGGAGAGAGAGAGAGACTGGGGGCGGGGGAGAGAGAGAGAGACTGGGGGGGGGGAGAGAGAGAGAGACTGGGGGGGGGGGGAGAGAGAGAGAGACTGGGGGGGGGTGAGAGAGACTGGGGGGGGTGAGAGAGACTGGGGGGGGGTGAGAGAGACTGGGGGGGGGGTGAGAGAGACTGGGGGGGGAGAGAGAGAGAGACTGGGGGGGGTGAGAGAGACTGGGGGGGGTGAGAGAGACTGGGGGGGGAGAGAGAGAGACTGGGGGGGGGGGAGAGAGAGAGAGAAACTGGGGGTGGGGGGGGGAGAGAGACTGGGTGGGGGGGGAGAGAGACTGGGGGGGGGGAGAGAGAGAGAGAGAGACTGGGGGGGGGGAGAGAGAGAGAGAGAGACTGGGGGGGGAGAGAGAGAGGGACTGGGGGGGGGGAGAGAGAGAGACTGGGGGGGGGAGAGAGAGAGACTGGGGGGGGGGAGAGAGAGACTGGGGGGGGGGAGAGAGAGACTGGGGGGGTGGGAGAGAGAGACGGGGGGTGGGGGGAGAGAGAGACGGGGGGGTGGGGGGAGAGAGAGACGGGGAGGGTGGGGGGAGAGAGAGACGGGGGGGGTGGGGGGAGAGAGAGACGGGGGGGTGGGGGGAGAGAGAGAGAGAGACGGGGGGTGGGGGGAGAGAGAGACGGAGGGGGTGGGGGGAGAGAGAGACGGGGGGGGTGGGGGGAGAGAGAGACGGGGGGTGGGGGGGGAAGAGAGAGAGAGACGGGGGGGAAGAGAGAGAGAGAGACGGGGGGGGGGGGGGGAGAGAGAGAGACGGGGGGGAGAGAGAGAGAGACGGGGGGGGGAATAGAGAGAGCGACGGGGGGGGAGAAGAGAGAGACTGGGGGGGGGGGAGAGAGAGAGAGAGACTGGGGGCGGGGGAGAGAGAGAGAGACTGGGGGGGGGGAGAGAGAGAGACTGGGGGGGGGTGAGAGAGACTGGGGGGGGTGAGAGAGACTGGGGGGGGAGAGAGAGAGAGACTGGGGGGGGTGAGAGAGACTGGGGGGGGTGAGAGAGACTGGGGGGGGAGAGAGAGACTGGGGGGGGGGAGAGAGAGAGAAACTGGGGGTGGGGGGGGAGAGAGACTGGGTGGGGGGGGAGAGAGACTGGGGGGGGGAGAGAGAGAGACTGGGGGGGTGGAGAGAGAGAGAGAGAGACTGGGGGGGGAGAGAGAGGGACTGGGTGGGGGGAGAGAGAGAGACTGGGGGGGGGGGAGAGAGAGACTGGGGGGGGGGAAGAGAGAGACTGGGGGGGTGGGAGAGAGAGACTGGGGGGGGGGGGAGAGAGAGAGACTGGGGGGGGGGAGAGAGCGAGATTGGGGGGGAGGGAGGGAGACTGGGGGGGGGAGAGAGAGAGAGACTGGGGGGGGGAGAGAGAGACTGGGGGGGGAGAGAGAGAGACTGGGGGGGGGGGAGAGAGAGAGACTGGGGGGGGGGAGAGAGAGACTGGGGGGGGGGGAAGAGAGAGACTGGGGGGGTGGGAGAGAGAGACTGGGGGGGGGGGGGAGAGAGAGAGTGACTGGGGGAGGGGGGGGAGAGAGAGAGAGACAGTGGGGGAGAGAGAGAGATGGGGGGGGGAGGAGAGAGACGGGGGGGGGGGGAGGAGAGAGACGGGGGGGGGGGAGGAGAGAGACGGGGGGGGGAAGAGAGAGACGGGGTGGGGGGGGGAGAGTGAGAGACGGGGTGGGGGAGCGAGAGAGAGACGGGGGAGAGAGAGAGACGGGGGGGAGAGAGAGAGGGGGGGGAGGAGAGAGACGGGGGGGGGGAGAGAGAGACGGGTGGGGGTGGGACTGGGGGGGGGAGAGAGAGAGACGGGGGGGGGAGAGAGAGAGACGGGGGGGGTGGGGGGAGAGAGAGAGAGAGACGGGGGGGGGGGAGAGAGAGAGAGACGGGGGGGGGGAGAGAGAGAGAGATGGGGGGAGAGAGAGAGAGAGACGGGGGGGGGAGAGAGAGAGAGACGGGGGGGGGAGAGAGAGAGAGAGACGGGGGGGGGGGAGAGAGACGGGGGGGGCGGAGAGAGACGGGAGGGGGGGAGAGAGAGAGACGTGTGGGGGAGAGAGAGACGGGGGGGGGGGGGAGAGAGACGGGGGTGGGGGGGAGAGAGAGACGGGGGGGGAGAGAGAGAGAGAGACTCGGGGAGGGGGGGAGAGAGAGAGACTTGGGGAGTGGGGGAGAGAGAGAGACTGGGGGTGGAGGGAGGGAGACTGGGGGGGCGGAGAGAGAGAGAGACTGGGGGGGGGAGAGAGAGACTGGGGGGGGGGGAGAGAGACTGGGGGGGAGAGAGAGAGACTGGGGGGGGGAGAGAGAGAGACTAGGGGGAGAGAGAGAGATTTGGGGGGGAGAGAGAGAGACTGGGGGGCGGAGAGAGAGAGAGACTGGGGGGGCGGAGAGTGAGACTGGGGGAGGGGAGAGAGAGACTGGGGGGGAGAGAGAGAGACGGGGGGGAAGAGAGAGAGACTGGGGGGGGCAAGAGGGAGAGAGAGAGAGACTAGGGGTGGGAGGGAGAGAGACTGGGGGGGAGGGAGAGAGACTGGGGGGGAGGGAGGGAGACTGGGGGAGGAGGGAGAGAGACTGGGGGGGGTGGAGAGAGAGAGAGAGACTGGGGGGGGGAGAGAGAGAGACTTTGGGGGGGGAGAGAGAGAGACGGGGGGGGGGAGAGACTAGGGGTGGGAGGGAGAGAGACTGGGGGGGAGGGAGAGAGACTGGGGGGGCGGAGAGAGAGAGACTGGGGGGGGGGAGAGAGAGAGAGACGGGTGGGGGGGGAGAGAGAGAGAGACGGGTGGGGAGAGAGAGAGAGACGGGTGGGGGGGAGAGAGAGAGACGGGGGGGGTGGGGGGAGAGAGAGACGGGGGGGGTGGGGGGAGAGAGAGACGGGGGGGGTGGGGGGAGAGAGAGACGGGGGGGGTGGGGGGAGAGAGGAGAGAGAGAGACGGGGGGTGGGGGGAGAGAGAGACGGGGGGGGGTGGGGGGAGAGAGAGACGGGGGGGGTGGGGGGAGAGAGAGAGAGAGAGACGGGGGGTGGGGGGAGAGAGAGAGGGGGGGGGTGGGGGAGAGAGAGACGGGGGGTGGGGGGGGAAGAGAGAGAGAGAGACGGGGGGGGCGGAGAGAGAGAGAGACGGGGGGGGGGCGGAGAGAGAGAGAGACGGGGGGGAAGAGAGAGAGAGAGAGAGACGGGGGGGGGGGAGAGAGAGAGAGACGGGGGGGGGGAATAGAGAGAGCGACGGGGGGGGAGAGAGAGAGAGACTGGGGGGGGGGGGAGAGAGAGAGTCTGGGGGGGGGGGGAGAGAGAGAGAGAGAGAGAGACTGGGGGCGGGGGAGAGAGAGAGAGACTGGGGGGGGGGGAGAGAGAGAGAGACTGGGGGGGGGGAGAGAGAGAGAGACTGGGGGGGGGGTGAGAGAGACTGGGGGGGGTGAGAGAGACTGGGGGGGGAGAGAGAGAGAGACTGGGGGGGGTGAGAGAGACTGGGGGGGGTGAGAGAGACTGGGGGGGGGAGAGAGAGACTGGGGGGGGGGAGAGAGAGAGAGAAACTGGGGGTGGGGGGGGGAGAGAGACTGGGTGGGGGGGGAGAGAGACTGGGGGGGGAGAGAGAGAGAGACTGGGGGGGGGAGAGAGAGAGAGACTGGGGGGGGGAGAGAGAGAGAGAGAGACTGGGGGGGGAGAGAGAGAGGGACTGGGGGGGGGAGAGAGAGGGACTGGGGGGGGGGAGAGAGAGAGACTGGGGGGGGAGAGAGAGAGACTGGGGGGGGGAGAGAGAGACTGGGGGGGGGGAGAGAGAGACTGGGGGGGGGGAAGAGAGAGACTGGGGGGGGGGAAGAGAGAGACTGGGGGGGTGGGGAGAGAGAGACGGGGGGTGGGGGGAGAGAGAGACGGGGGGGGTGGGGGGAGAGAGAGACGGGGGGGGTGGGGGGAGAGAGAGACGGGGGGGGTGGGGGGAGAGAGAGACGGGGGGGGTGGGGGAGAGAGAGAGAGAGAGACGGGGGGTGGGGGGAGAGAGAGACGGGGGGGGTGGGGGGAGAGAGAGACGGGGGGGTGGGGGGGAGAGAGAGACGGGGGGTGGGGGGGGAAGAGAGAGAGAGAGACGGGGGGGGGCGGAGAGAGAGAGAGACGGGGGGGGGCGGAGAGAGAGAGAGACGGGGGGGAAGAGAGAGAGAGAGAGAGACGGGGGGGGGGGGGGGGAGAGAGAGAGACGGGGGGGGAGAGAGAGAGAGACGGGGGGGGGAATAGAGAGAGCGACGGGGGGGGAGAGAGAGAGAGACTGGGGGGGGGGGGAGAGAGAGAGACTGGGGGGGGGGGGAGAGAGAGAGAGAGACTGGGGGCGGGGAGAGAGAGAGAGACTGGGGGGGGGGGAGAGAGAGAGAGACTGGGGGGGGTGAGAGAGACTGGGGGGGGTGAGAGAGACTGGGGGGGGAGAGAGAGAGAGACTGGGGGGGGTGAGAGAGACTGGGGGGGGTGAGAGAGACTGGGGGGGGAGAGAGAGACTGGGGGGGGGGAGAGAGAGAGAGAAACTGGGGGTGGGGGGGGGAGAGAGACTGGGTGGGGGGGGAGAGAGACTGGGGGGGGGAGAGAGAGAGAGACTGGGGGGGGGGAGAGAGAGAGAGAGAGACTGGGGGGGGAGAGAGAGAGACTGGGGGGGGGAGAGAGAGGGACTGGGGGGGGAGAGAGAGAGAGACTGGGGGGGGAGAGAGAGAGACTGGGGGGGGGGAGAGAGAGACTGGGGGGGGGAAGAGAGAGACTGGGGGGGTGGGAGAGAGAGACTGGGGGGGGGGGGGGGAGAGAGAGAGACTGGGGGGGGGGGAGAGAGAGAGAGACTGGGGGGGGGGAGAGAGCGAGATTGGGGGGGAGGGAGGGAGACTGGGGGGGCGGAGAGAGAGAGACTGGGGGGGGGGAGAGAGAGAGAGACTGGGGGGGGGAGAGAGAGACTGGGGGGGGAGAGAGAGAGACTGGGGGGGGAGAGAGAGAGACTTTGGGGGGGGGAGAGAGAGAGACTGGGGGGGGGAGAGAGAGAGACTGGGGGGGGGAGAGAGAGAGACTGGGGGGGGGGAGAGAGAGACTGGGGGGGGGGGAAGAGAGAGACTGGGGGGGTGGGAGAGAGAGACTGGGGGGGGGGGGGGAGAGAGAGAGTGACTGGGGGAGGGGGGGGAGAGAGAGAGACAGTGGGGGGAGAGAGAGAGATGGGGGGGGGAATAGAGAGAGCGACGGGGGGGAGAGAGAGAGAGACTGGGGGGGGGGGGAGAGAGAGAGACTGGGGGGGGGGGAGAGAGAGAGAGAGACTGGGGGCGGGGGAGAGAGAGAGAGACTGGGGGGGGGGGAGAGAGAGAGAGACTGGGGGGGGGGGAGAGAGAGAGAGACTGGGGGGGGGTGAGAGAGACTGGGGGGGGGTGAGAGAGACTGGGGGGGGGTGAGAGAGACTGGGGGGGGGGTGAGAGAGACTGGGGGGGGAGAGAGAGAGAGACTGGGGGGGGTGAGAGAGACTGGGGGGGGTGAGAGAGACTGGGGGGGGGAGAGAGAGACTGGGGGGGGGGAGAGAGAGAGAGAAACTGGGGGTGGGGGGGGGAGAGAGACTGGGTGGGGGGGGGAGAGAGACTGGGGGGGGGGAGAGAGAGAGAGAGACTGGGGGGGGGAGAGAGAGAGAGAGAGACTGGGGGGGGAGAGAGAGGGACTGGGGGGGGGGAGAGAGAGAGACTGGGGGGGGGGGAGAGAGAGAGACTGGGGGGGGGGAGAGAGAGACTGGGGGGGGGGAGAGAGAGACTGGGGGGGTGGGAGAGAGAGACGGGGGGTGGGGGGAGAGAGAGACGGGGGGGTGGGGGGAGAGAGAGACGGGGAGGGTGGGGGGAGAGAGAGACGGGGGGGGTGGGGGGAGAGAGAGACGGGGGGGGTGGGGGGAGAGAGAGAGAGAGACGGGGGGTGGGGGGAGAGAGAGACGGAGGGGGTGGGGGGAGAGAGAGACGGGGGGGGTGGGGGGAGAGAGAGACGGGGGGTGGGGGGGGAAGAGAGAGAGAGACGGGGGGGAAGAGAGAGAGAGAGACGGGGGGGGGGGGGGGAGAGAGAGAGACGGGGGGGGAGAGAGAGAGAGACGGGGGGGGGAATAGAGAGAGCGACGGGGGGGAGAGAGAGAGACTGGGGGGGGGGGAGAGAGAGAGAGAGACTGGGGGCGGGGGAGAGAGAGAGAGACTGGGGGGGGGGAGAGAGAGAGACTGGGGGGGGGGTGAGAGAGACTGGGGGGGGTGAGAGAGACTGGGGGGGGAGAGAGAGAGAGACTGGGGGGGTGAGAGAGACTGGGGGGGGTGAGAGAGACTGGGGGGGGAGAGAGAGACTGGGGGGGGGGAGAGAGAGAGAGAAACTGGGGGTGGGGGGGGGAGAGAGACTGGGTGGGGGGGGAGAGAGACTGGGGGGGGAGAGAGAGAGAGACTGGGGGGGTGGAGAGAGAGAGAGAGAGACTGGGGGGGGAGAGAGAGGGACTGGGTGGGGGGAGAGAGAGAGACTGGGGGGGGGGGAGAGAGAGACTGGGGGGGGGGGAAGAGAGAGACTGGGGGGGTGGGAGAGAGAGACTGGGGGGGGGGGGGAGAGAGAGAGACTGGGGGGGGGGAGAGAGCGAGATTGGGGGGGAGGGAGGGAGACTGGGGGGGGGGGAGAGAGAGAGAGACTGGGGGGGGGAGAGAGAGACTGGGGGGGGAGAGAGAGAGACTGGGGGGGGGGGAGAGAGAGAGACTGGGGGGGGGGAGAGAGAGACTGGGGGGGGGGAAGAGAGAGACTGGGGGGGTGGGAGAGAGAGACTGGGGGGGGGGGGGAGAGAGAGAGTGACTGGGGGAGGGGGGGGAGAGAGAGAGACAGTGGGGGGAGAGAGAGAGATGGGGGGGGGAGGAGAGAGACGGGGGGGGGGGAGGAGAGAGACGGGGGGGGGGGAGGAGAGAGACGGGGGGGGGAAGAGAGAGACGGGGTGGGGGGGGAGAGTGAGAGACGGGGTGGGGGAGCGAGAGAGAGACGGGGGAGAGAGAGAGACGGGGGGGAGAGAGAGAGGGGGGGGAGGAGAGAGACGGGGGGGGGGAGAGAGAGACGGGTGGGGGTGGGACTGGGGGGGGGAGAGAGAGAGACGGGGGGGGGAGAGAGAGAGACGGGGGGGTGGGGGGAGAGAGAGAGAGAGACGGGGGGGGGGAGAGAGAGAGAGACGGGGGGGGGGAGAGAGAGAGAGATGGGGGGAGAGAGAGAGAGAGACGGGGGGGGAGAGAGAGAGAGACGGGGGGGGGGGAGAGAGAGAGAGAGACGGGGGGGGGGGAGAGAGACGGGGGGGGCGGAGAGAGACGGGAGGGGGGGAGAGAGAGAGACGTGTGGGGGAGAGAGAGACGGGGGGGGGGGGAGAGAGACGGGGGTGGGGGGGAGAGAGAGACGGGGGGGGAGAGAGAGAGAGAGACTCGGGGAGGGGGGGAGAGAGAGAGACTTGGGGAGTGGGGGAGAGAGAGAGACTGGGGGTGGAGGGAGGGAGACTGGGGGGGCGGAGAGAGAGAGAGACTGGGGGGGGGAGAGAGAGACTGGGGGGGGGGGAGAGAGACTGGGGGGGGAGAGAGAGAGACTGGGGGGGGGAGAGAGAGAGACTAGGGGGAGAGAGAGAGATTTGGGGGGGAGAGAGAGAGACTGGGGGGGCGGAGAGAGAGAGAGACTGGGGGGGGCGGGAGAGTGAGACTGGGGGAGGGAGAGAGAGACTGGGGGGGAGAGAGAGAGACGGGGGGGAAGAGAGAGAGACTGGGGGGGGCAAGAGGGAGAGAGAGAGAGACTAGGGGTGGGAGGGAGAGAGACTGGGGGGGAGGGAGAGAGACTGGGGGGGAGGGAGGGAGACTGGGGGAGGAGGGAGAGAGACTGGGGGGGGTGGAGAGAGAGAGAGAGACTGGGGGGGGGAGAGAGAGAGACTTTGGGGGGGGAGAGAGAGAGACGGGGGGGGGGAGAGACTAGGGGTGGGAGGGAGAGAGACTGGGGGGGAGGGAGAGAGACTGGGGGGGCGGAGAGAGAGAGACTGGGGGGGGGGAGAGAGAGAGAGACGGGTGGGGGGGAGAGAGAGAGAGACGGGTGGGGGAGAGAGAGAGAGACGGGTGGGGGGGAGAGAGAGAGACGGGGGGGGTGGGGGGAGAGAGAGACGGGGGGGGTGGGGGGAGAGAGAGACGGGGGGGGTGGGGGGAGAGAGAGACGGGGGGGGTGGGGGGGAGAGAGAGAGAGAGAGACGGGGGGTGGGGGGAGAGAGAGACGGGGGGGGTGGGGGGAGAGAGAGACGGGGGGGGTGGGGGGAGAGAGAGAGAGAGAGACGGGGGGTGGGGGGAGAGAGAGAGGGGGGGGGTGGGGGGAGAGAGAGACGGGGGGTGGGGGGGGAAGAGAGAGAGAGAGACGGGGGGGGCGGGAGAGAGAGAGAGACGGGGGGGGGCGGAGAGAGAGAGAGACGGGGGGGAAGAGAGAGAGAGAGAGAGACGGGGGGGGGGGGGAGAGAGAGAGAGACGGGGGGGGGGAATAGAGAGAGCGACGGGGGGGGAGAGAGAGAGAGACTGGGGGGGGGGGGAGAGAGAGAGTCTGGGGGGGGGGGGAGAGAGAGAGAGAGAGAGAGACTGGGGGCGGGGGAGAGAGAGAGAGACTGGGGGGGGGGGGAGAGAGAGAGAGACTGGGGGGGGGGAGAGAGAGAGAGACTGGGGGGGGGTGAGAGAGACTGGGGGGGGGTGAGAGAGACTGGGGGGGGAGAGAGAGAGAGACTGGGGGGGGTGAGAGAGACTGGGGGGGGTGAGAGAGACTGGGGGGGGGAGAGAGAGACTGGGGGGGGGGAGAGAGAGAGAGAAACTGGGGGTGGGGGGGGGAGAGAGACTGGGTGGGGGGGGAGAGAGACTGGGGGGGGGAGAGAGAGAGAGACTGGGGGGGGGAGAGAGAGAGAGACTGGGGGGGGGAGAGAGAGAGAGAGAGACTGGGGGGGGAGAGAGAGAGGGACTGGGGGGGGGAGAGAGAGGGACTGGGGGGGGGGAGAGAGAGAGACTGGGGGGGGAGAGAGAGAGACTGGGGGGGGGAGAGAGAGACTGGGGGGGGGGAGAGAGAGACTGGGGGGGGGGAAGAGAGAGACTGGGGGGGGGGAAGAGAGAGACTGGGGGGGTGGGAGAGAGAGACGGGGGGTGGGGGGAGAGAGAGACGGGGGGGGTGGGGGGAGAGAGAGACGGGGGGGGTGGGGGGAGAGAGAGACGGGGGGGGGTGGGGGGAGAGAGAGACGGGGGGGGTGGGGGGAGAGAGAGAGAGAGAGACGGGGGGTGGGGGGGAGAGAGAGACGGGGGGGGTGGGGGGAGAGAGAGACGGGGGGGGTGGGGGGAGAGAGAGACGGGGGGTGGGGGGGGAAGAGAGAGAGAGAGACGGGGGGGGGGCGGAGAGAGAGAGAGACGGGGGGGGGCGGAGAGAGAGAGAGACGGGGGGGAAGAGAGAGAGAGAGAGAGACGGGGGGGGGGGGGGGAGAGAGAGAGACGGGGGGGGAGAGAGAGAGAGACGGGGGGGGGAATAGAGAGAGCGACGGGGGGGGAGAGAGAGAGAGACTGGGGGGGGGGGGGAGAGAGAGAGACTGGGGGGGGGGGAGAGAGAGAGAGAGACTGGGGGCGGGGGAGAGAGAGAGAGACTGGGGGGGGGGGAGAGAGAGAGAGACTGGGGGGGGTGAGAGAGACTGGGGGGGGTGAGAGAGACTGGGGGGGGAGAGAGAGAGAGAGACTGGGGGGGGTGAGAGAGACTGGGGGGGGTGAGAGAGACTGGGGGGGGGAGAGAGAGACTGGGGGGGGGGGAGAGAGAGAGAGAAACTGGGGGTGGGGGGGGGAGAGAGACTGGGTGGGGGGGGAGAGAGACTGGGGGGGGGAGAGAGAGAGAGACTGGGGGGGGGGGGAGAGAGAGAGAGAGAGACTGGGGGGGGAGAGAGAGAGACTGGGGGGGGGAGAGAGAGGGACTGGGGGGGGGAGAGAGAGAGACTGGGGGGGGAGAGAGAGAGACTGGGGGGGGGGAGAGAGAGACTGGGGGGGGGAAGAGAGAGACTGGGGGGTGGGAGAGAGAGACTGGGGGGGGGGGGGAGAGAGAGAGACTGGGGGGGGGGAGAGAGAGAGAGACTGGGGGGGGGGAGAGAGCGAGATTGGGGGGGAGGGAGGGAGACTGGGGGGGCGGAGAGAGAGAGACTGGGGGGGGGGAGAGAGAGAGAGACTGGGGGGGGGAGAGAGAGACTGGGGGGGGAGAGAGAGAGACTGGGGGGGGAGAGAGAGAGACTTTGGGGGGGGGAGAGAGAGAGACTGGGGGGGGGGAGAGAGAGAGACTGGGGGGGGGAGAGAGAGAGACTGGGGGGGGGGAGAGAGAGACTGGGGGGGGGGGAAGAGAGAGACTGGGGGGTGGGAGAGAGAGACTGGGGGGGGGGGGGAGAGAGAGAGTGACTGGGGGAGGGGGGGGAGAGAGAGAGACAGTGGGGGGAGAGAGAGAGATGGGGGGGGGGAGGAGAGAGACGGGGGGGGGGGAGGAGAGAGACGGGGGGGAGGAGAGAGACGGGGGGGGGAAGAGAGAGACTGGGTGGGGGGGGAGAGTGAGAGACGGGGTGGGGGAGCGAGAGAGAGACGGGGGAGAGAGAGAGACGGGGGGGAGAGAGAGAGGGGGGGGAGGAGAGAGACGGGGGGGGGGAGAGAGAGACGGGTGGGGGTGGGACTGGGGGGGGAGAGAGAGAGACGGGGGGGGAGAGAGAGAGACGGGGGGGGTGGGGGGAGAGAGAGAGAGAGACGGGGGGGGGAGAGAGAGAGAGAGACGGGGGGGGGAGAGAGAGAGAGATGGGGGGAGAGAGAGAGAGAGACGGGGGGGGGAGAGAGAGAGAGACGGGGGGGGGGGAGAGAGAGAGAGAGACGGGGGGGGGAGAGAGACGGGGGGGGCGGAGAGAGACGGGAGGGGGGGAGAGAGAGAGACGTGTGGGGGAGAGAGAGAGACGGGGGGGGGGGAGAGAGACGGGGGGGGGAGAGAGAGAGAGAGAGACTCGGGGAGGGGGGGAGAGAGAGAGACTTGGGGAGTGGGGGAGAGAGAGAGACTGGGGGTGGAGGGAGGGAGACTGGGGGGGCGGAGAGAGAGAGAGACTGGGGGGGGGAGAGAGAGACTGGGGGAGGGGGGGGGAGAGAGAGAGACTGGGGGGGGGGGAGAGAGACTGGGGGGGGAGAGAGAGAGACTGGGGGGGGGGAGAGAGAGAGACTAGGGGGAGAGAGAGAGATTTGGGGGGGAGAGAGAGAGACTGGGGGGGCGGAGAGAGAGAGAGACTGGGGGGGGCGGAGAGTGAGACTGGGGGAGGGGAGAGAGAGACTGGGGGGGAGAGAGAGAGACGGGGGGGAAGAGAGAGAGACTGGGGGGGGCAAGAGGGAGAGAGAGAGACTAGGGGTGGGAGGGAGAGAGACTGGGGGGGGAGGGAGAGAGACTGGGGGGGAGGGAGGGAGACTGGGGGAGGAGGGAGAGAGACTGGGGGGGGTGGAGAGAGAGAGAGAGACTGGGGGGGGGAGAGAGAGAGACTTTGGGGGGGGAGAGAGAGAGACGGGGGGGGGAGAGAGAGACTGGGGGGGGGAGAGAGAGAGACTAGGGGTGGGAGGGAGAGAGACTGGGGGGGAGGGAGAGAGACTGGGGGGGCGGAGAGAGAGAGACTGGGGGGGGGGAGAGAGAGAGAGACTGGGGGGGGAGGGAGAGAGACTGGGGGGGCGGAGAGAGAGAGACTGGGGGGGGGGAGAGAGAGAGAGAGACTGGGGGGGGAGAGAGAGAGAGTCTGGGGGGGGGAGAGAGAGACTGGGGGGGGGAGAGAGAGACTGGGGGGGGTGGGAGAGAGAGATTGGGGGGGGGAGAGAGAGACTGGGGGGGGGGGAGAGAGAGAGTGACTGGGGGAGGGGGGGGAGAGAGAAAGACTGGGGGGGGAGAGAGAGAGAGAGAGAGACTGGGGGGGGGAGAGAGAGAGAGACTGGGGGGGGGGGAGAGAGAGAGACTGGGGCG